>NC_081321.1:102569183-102707490 GCF_026419965.1 Kogia breviceps
CAACTCCCCATCTGTACTGCAGACGACGTTCAAGCCCGCTGGGCTGTGGCTGGGCTGTGGGTGCTGTTGTGGCGGGGCCGGTGGAACCCTGCTGTCTGTGGGACCACGTGATGCAGAGGGGTCGCGTTGGCTCTTGGGCTCCAAGCCAGATGCAATGGAGCCGGCTGCCCCAGCCCCAGCACAGGCTGGGACTTTCTTAACCCCTGGTCGTGGCCGAGCATCTGAGGCAATGAAGGAAGTTCTGACGCGGCCTCAGGGGTCATTTCGACCACCCGTGCCCCTGACAGGCCTGCCTGTGTGTGGAGGCCCTGCTGTAGCTCTGCTCTCTGCACACCTCAAAACAGATACGAGGCACACGGGGAGGGGCTCATCAGACCAAGTCCAGCGGGTCCTGTCCACAGCTGGGTGGAGGATAAAAAGCAGGGGGGCGACCTATAGCCAGAACGGAAGGTGTGGCCTGGTCTTGAGTCTAGAGAGGAAAGCCCGGGTGTGAATCCAAGCCGCACCAGGTCCCTGCCGTGACCTTGGCAAGTGGTGCTCCGATCTCCTGACTGGAGAAAAGGGGAATAAGCGTTCCTAACTCATGAGGTGGCTGTGAGGAGTGAACGGGACGAGGCCTGTGTCATTCACAGTGAGCTCTCGGCGCACCCTCAGTGCAATTGTTAACAGCCCTCTGTAAGCCAGCATCTACCCTTCACGTACACGACTCTCCAGCTGCATCCATCCGTCCTCCACGCGCCGTCCGCCCACCGCGCACCTCCTTTCTCTCCTCCTCTCTCCTCCACCTCCATCTCCCGTCTCTCCTCTGCTCTTGCAGCTCTGTGTTTTCTTCCCTTCGGGAGTGGGTAAGGAGAGGCCGGGGCCATTGACTTGCATGCATCTTAGGTTGAAATAGAGCATTTCAGGACGACGGGGTTTTAGTGGGGGGAGGAGGGCAGGGCTTTCCCAGAACACGTCTTCTGGGATCGCTGGCCACTGAGTCGCCTGGCTGTAGTCCCCAGGACATCACCTACACTGCAGGAGGCACGTGTGGACATCATCGACCTCGACTTATGTAACTCGACTGGGTGGTACAATGGGCGCATTCGTTCAACCAATGTGTGCGCAGGGTATCCTGAAGGCAAGATTGACACCTGCCAGGTAACTTTCCTTTGGGCGCCCAGGCCCTTGCGGACACTTCTTTTTTGGATCCCTGAGCAAATGTCCCTGGTCCCGTCTTCCAGCATCTGCAGTCACAATGAGCTTGGGAGGTGACACCCACCAGCTGCCCCTACAAAGAATCCACCACCATTTGTGGAACTTTAACCCCCCCTAACGCAGAGATCATATCATCCAAACGTTGCTCCAAAGAGAACGCCCACCTCTCCTCACCAGAATGCAAAACAGTCAAGTCCACTTGCGCGCACGCGCTCACGTACGCACGTAAAACCACCCAGGCCCGTGGGTTTGCTTATCTTGCCCCCTCACTGCGAGGAAACCCATGAGCAGCCAGCCACACCGTTCTCACATCCCAGAGCAGCTGTTGGGGCGCCTCAACTTTACTACGACCGCCTGTGTTTATGGCAGCAGGGACCCATAGGACTGCAAAAATGCCTCCCGGAGTCTGTGACCCTTCTGGGCAGGGAAAGTGGCTCCGGCAGAGAGTGACGCTGTGTCCTTCTGCGCAGGGGGACAGCGGCGGGCCGCTCATGTGCGAAGAGAGCGTGGGAAAGCGCTACGTGGTCGTGGGGATCACAAGCTGGGGGGTAGGCTGTGCCCGAGCTAAGCGCCCTGGAGTCTACACGTCTACCTGGTCCTATCTGAACTGGATTGCCTCCAAGATTGGTTCTAACGCTTTGCACATGGTTCAGTTGCCCCCCCCTCCCCCTCCTCCTACTCCAGCACCTCCCGCTAAACCCGCCTCCACTCAGCCTTCTATTCGCCCACCTTGGTACTGGTGGAGTGTACCAGTGCGTCGCCCAACTCCCTCCCAGAGCCCCGCTGCAGTGGCCCGACCCCAACCTGCAGGTCCACCGCCTCCGCCTCCCCCTCCCCCACCTCCCCCTCCCCCACCGCCCCCTCCCCCGCAGCCCCCCCCTCCCCCTCCCCCACCCCCACTGCCACCTTCCACTAAACCTCCCCGAGCACTTTCTTTTGCCAAGCGACTACAGCAGCTCATAGAGGCCTTGAAGGGCAAGGCCTTTTTTGACAGAAAGGGCACATAGGAAATGGAGGCCACAGACATCCCAGAGCAGCCTGCCTCCTTCTGATCTGAGCCCCTTCTCAACGGACCCAGTGAACCCCTCGCTCCTGAGGAAAAAAAGATGAAATAGATGATTATAAATACAAATATAAATATATGTACATAAAGAGATGCTTTCTGGACTTCTTCCTGTCTGCCCTCCCCAGCTCAATCCCTCATCTCAACTACCTTGCCTCCTCCGTTCACCGCCCGACAAGTTGGAATTGCTTGTATTGATGATGTCAGTTGTGGGTCTTTTTAAATCTTGATTTAAAAAACTAGAACAAGGTGACCTGGGGCTGTGGTCCAGGTAGTCATTTGGCGCTTAGTGTCTCTGCATATTAAATCAACGGGCCTCCCAGCTCCCGTGAGGTGAGCTGACTAGAAATGAAGGGTGTGCATCCCAGTCTGCTGGAAGCCATGCTCTCCTGGTGGTGTGAAGAGACAGACCCACGAGAGGAATCTGTCCTTAGTTTGTTTCTTCTCTCCTCCTTGAGGTGGAAAATTCTGCCCTGGGCCTGTGATCTGTAGCTGACACTTGGGTCTCCTTCCTGGAGAGACAGGGCTGAGCTCAAGGAACACTTGGATGGGAGCTGCAGAGTCTAGGCGGCGGGTTCTTGCATACCTTCTGCAAACTTCCCATGCACGTGACTATAACCTAATCCCCTTCTTATATTTTCACTGTTCATATTACTCTCTGACTTATTGTTTTTCATTTACCAAATACAGACATTTCCGTATTAGCACATATGGACCCCTTCTCTAACTACGCTCCACAGTAGGGGCATTTATGAGCCATAGTGTCACGTTTCCTTCCTAGGAAGGAACTTCCAGTCTTCCATTTTAGCTCCCCCCTCAGTTGCACGTTTCCCCACATCTGGTTCATAACAAAGTCATCAATCCTTGCCAATCTAATGGATGTTTTAAATTTCATTTTTAAAATTATGAATGAAGCTGTTTATAAGTGAAGCGAGACTCTTTGATCGGCCTTCATGTCCCTGTGGATACTCTTGCCCTGAAATGGCTCACAGATCCTGGAGCAGAAGGCCCTGCCCACAGGAGGAGCAGGGAAGAAATGGATAACATGTATCCATGTCAGTTGGGAGTCCGCCTGCCGGTGCAGAGGATGCGGGTTCGTGCCCTGGTCCAGGAAGATCCCACATGCCGCAGAGCAGCTGGGACCGTGAGCCATGGCCGCTGAGCCTGCGCCTCCGGAGCCTGTGTTCCGCTACGGGAGAGGCCACAACAGTGAGAGGCCCGCGTACCGCAAAAAAAAAGTCAGCTGTTTCTATAAACAGCAATGGACAAATAAAAAAGTAGATAGTATCTAAAAAAATCTGGAAATAAATTTAACCAAGAAGTGAGAGATTCATACGTGAAAAGTACAAACATTGCTGAAAGAAGTTAGATATAAATAAATGGGGAAAAAAAGGGAAGACATCCAGTATTCATGAATTGGAAGACTTAATATTGTTAAGATGTCAAAACGATCTTTAGGAAGAAGTTGAAGGACTCATAACTTCCCAAGTTCCAAACTGTACTACAAAGCTACAGTAATTGAAATAGTGTGGTATTGGCATAAGGATAGACATCTAGACCAATGTAAGAGGACTGAGAGTCCAGAAATAAACTCATAAAACTATGACCAACTGATTTTTGACAAAGGTGGCAAGACCATTCAGACAGAAAAGAATAGTGTTCTTGACAAATATTGCTAGGACAATTGGATATCCACATGCAAAGGTATGAAGCTGGATCCCTACGTTATACTATATATAAAAATTAACTCAAAATGGATCAATGACTTACATATAAGAGCTAAAACCATAAAACTCTTAAAAGAGAACATAAGGGTAAGTCTTCATGACCTTGGACTTAGCAATGGATTCATACTTGAATAGTTGTTTCTCCGAATAAATAATAATAAATGTATCTCAAAACCACAATGAAGTACCCCTTCATAACTACTAAGATGGCTTATCTTTAAAAATGGAAAATAACAAGTGCTAGCAAGGATGTGGGAAATTGGAACTCTTGTACATTGCTTGTAGGACTGTAAAATGGTGGTTCCACTGTGGAAAACACATTGGCAATTCCTCAAAAGTTTACACATAAAATTACTATGTGATCTTTTTTTTTTTTAAAAATAAATTTATTTGTTTTTGGCTGTGTTGAAAGCTGTGCGCGGGCTTTCTCTGGCTGTGGTGAGTGGGGGCTACTCTGCATTGGGGTGCGTGGGCTTCTCATTGTGGTGGCTTCTCTTGTTGCGGAGCACAGATTCTAGGTGCACGGGCTCAGTAGTTGTGGCATGTGGGCTCAGTAGTTGTGGCACATGGGCTTAGTTGCTCCGTGGCATGCGGGATCTTCCTGGACCAGGGATGGAACCTGTGTCCCCTGCACTGGCAGGAGGATTCTTAAACCACTGCACCACCAGGGAAGTCCCACTATATGATGTTGTAATTCCACTCCTAGGTACACTGTGCTATGCCCTCCTCCCCCACGCCCCCAATTTTAAATGTTGAAGCCCTTACCCTCATGTGATTGTATTTGGAGCCACGGTCTTCCGGAAGTAATTAAGGTTAAATGAGGTCATAAGGGTGGGGCCCTAATTAGGATGTCATGATGGGGGTCACAGGATATAGTCTCTTTTTAAAAAAAAACTATTTATTTTTTGGCTGCGTTGAGTCTTTGTTGCTGTGCGTGGGCTTTCTCCAGGTGTGGCGAGCGGGGGCTACTCTTTGTTGTGGTGCGCGGGTTTCTCATTGCGTTGGCTTCTCGTTGCGCGGCACAGGCTCTAGAGCGCAGGCTCAGTAGTTGTGGAGCACGGGCTTAGTTGCTCTGTGGCACGTGGGATCTTCCCGGACCTGGGCTCGAACCCGGGCCCCGGCACTGGCAGGTGGATTCTTAACCACTGTGCCACCAGGGAAGTCCCAGGATATAGTCTTTTAAGAGGAATCTACCTGAACACATAGAGGTCATGTGGGCACACAGTGAGACGGCAGCTGCCTACAAGCCAAGAGAAGAGGCTTCAGCATGAAACCTACCTTGCCAGCACCTTGATCTTAGACTTCCCGGCCTCCAGGACTGTGAGAGATAAATACCTGTTGTAGGCCACCCAGTCAGTGGTCTCTTGTTACAGCAGCCTGAGCAGACTCTGACACCCAAAAGAATTGAAAACTGCTCATATAAGCCCACGTATAAGCGTGTTCACAGCAGCACTATTTGCAATAGCTGAAAGGTGGATCCAAACGTCCATCAATGGATGAATGGATAGACGTGTGGTATTTAATACAATGGAACATTATTTAGCCATAGAAAGGAATGAAGTGCATGATATATGCGTGAATCTTGAAAACATGCTGAGTGAAAGACACAAAAGGTCACATATTGTTTTATTTCATTTATATGAAATATCCAGAATAGATAAATCCATAGAAACAGAAAGAACGTAGATCAGTATTTACAAGGGGCTGAGGGGAGGGAGTGTTGGAGAGAAACTACTTAATGAGTAAGGGGTTTGACTTCAGAGCGGTGGAAATGTTTTAGAACTAGATAGAGGTGATAGCTGCACGACGCCGTAACTGCGCTAAACGGCACTGCATTGTGTACTTCAATTTTATGTTACGTAATTTCACCTCAATACATTATTTCAAGAAGACTCAGGGGTGGTGTTCCTGTATGTCAGGATGCAATGGTCTTGAAGAAGCAGGTGGATATGAGCAATGCATGGGCAGGCGGCCATGGATATCGCTGGCACCCTGCCTGAGCACGTATCCCCTACCTGCTTTGCGTGCTGAAACTCACAGCTGCCCTCTCCCCAGACACTGTCCCGGCTGAAACAGGAGCCGCTTTGCCCTGGACACTACGTGTCATCCCCTCCTCCTCCTCACACACTTGGCCAACTGGCTCAAAAAGGCCCCTGGTCTCCAAGTGGGACCATCCTTGTGGGGCAGTTTGTCCTCCAGAGCTTCCCTAGGAAGGGGGAGACTGAAGCTGGTCCCCAGCAGAGACAGAAAACTGCCGCAATAAGTCATCTGAACAAGAGTTGCCTTCGTAGGCTTTGCTTCTAGGGAACCTGATGCAAAATGGTTACGTAAAACCAATACTGACGGTGAATCATACGGTTTTTGAATTGTATCTCAGTGAAGCCATTATATTTAAAAAAACACTTATTAATCATTTATAATAACTAAAGGGTTGTTTTTGTTGTTGTTTTTAAAAGTACATCTCATCAGGGTAACACGTTCCTGGAATTTCCTGGTCGGGTTAAATCTGTGAAGTTGAAATTGTAAGTGTCAGTAATCTAAAGGGTAAAGATGCTTGTTCTTGACTCCCAAACAAACACCCATTCTTTTAAAAACACTAGATTCCACTGAAATGGTCTCTGTGACAATAAATCAAGAGATAACACGACAGATCACAGCCGTCTCCCCTTTTCAATGTGGCTGATGATCCGCTCATTCTCTTGTGACTTTTTGCTCAGAGAAATCCATATCCACAAAGCATGCACATCTATTCACTGTAAATAAAAATAAATTTAAAAACTGGAAATGCTGTACAAGATGATCATAAAAACATCCTAGTGGAGGTAAATGGAAAAGGCAGCGTAACAGCTCTCAGCAGCCCTTGCCACCCAAGGAGGCACAACGTCCACACCAGTCCTCAAAAAAAAAAAAAAAAATCCTCCCTTGTTGAAATAGAGGTTTTAAAGGGAGCTTTCCTAAAGTCAATGTCTTACAATGCAAACGGGTGTGCCTTGTGGTGTGGCTGTATTGCCCCTTGATGTTTACAGCTACGATGTCTGTGTATTACTAAGTATGGCCAGGCCAGTCACCTGCCTTCACGTGATGTTAACAACGAACTTGGGCCTGTGATCTCGGCCTCGCTGCTCATCAACGCACTGGCTGTACCTAGAAGAACTCCGGAAAAACTTATGGAACGAACAGCTCTCTGCTCAAAACCCTTTTCTTAAAATGGTTGGTTCCGTTGGGAGACTATAAAGAGGAAAAAGGATAGTCAGGAATTAGAAACCATTCCCTTGGTAGAAATGCAACGAATAGGCCCTGAGGTCAGTTCTGGGAGGGGAAAAAAACCCCACCTAAAGTTCCTTTTATTTAAGAGACACACACAGAATGTTCCCCAGTTTTCTTCACCGTCCCACATAACCTGGAGGGTCCATCCTTAATTCTGCCTCAGGGTCTGGTGTGGGCCTCACACCTGTTGACGGCACTCGCTGGCGTTGACCCCTTCGCTGCCCCTGACTGCAGGGCAGGGACCAACCGTGCAGGGTCAGGTCTCACGGGCCACGTTGGTGGGGGAGCAAATGGGGTGGTTGGCTCTGCGGGAGGTGTAGCAGGGGACGGCCCGGAGGAAGGTCTCAAGATGGTGGTGAAGGACCGCCGGAGGGAGGGGTGTTCTGAACCCCCCTCCCCGCTGGGTCGGCCACGCAGGGAGGCCCGCTTCCGGGACTCAGGAGGGAGACGGGCTCTCCACGCGGCCACGCCGCTCTTTGTGCAGCATATCCTCCTCCTCCTGCTCCAAGCTGATGTTCTGTGAACAAGGTTGCAGGTGAGGCCTGGCTTGGCACTTGCCCAGCTGTAGCTCTGACAGGGCAGTGCCCTCGACGAGCACGCGTTGCCCGCAAAGTCAGTCTACTGGGTTATGCTCTGCACCGCTATGAAGAGAAGCCGCTTTCTCTATGCCACCTGACGTTCGGGCCTGACCTACCTCAAGCTCCTGCAAAACCTCATCCATGAAGTCCCGGGAGTTCTGTTTGTAAGACACAGCTAATCGAATTGCATCGCTGAAGAGCTGGAGGTAAAGTGAAGGCGGTGGGAAGGAAAACAAGGCTGTGGGGCCAGTGGCCCGGACTCTGCCTGCCCTGTACCCACTGGCCCCGTCCTCGTCCTATGTCCACACAGTACCCCACCCGAAACTCAGCAAGGTCACTCCTCAATTCACCTTTTCCCTGTCAGCCTGACCCCACGCACGGTCAATGTACCTTTTCTTCAGCAAGGCCAACCCGTCCCCGCCCCTACTGTCAATGCTCACACGACCCCTTCCCGTCACCACATGCTCAGCACAGCCCCCACAACAGGGCCCGTCCTCTCCACCATCCCTGCAGCCAGCGCTTCTCGCCGTCGCTTCCCTGGTAACTTCAGCACCAGGCCTCCCCCGGCCTTACGAGACTGCCTCTGCAGCCCCCCATTACCTTCACAACGTTGGTACCATCAGCAGCCGAGACAAAGTACAGGGGCAGGGAGAACTTCCTGGCAAAACTGAAGCTTTTTTGGGTCATCTTTATGTCTGCTGTAGAGAGAAGGGAGGACATGGGCCTATCTACAAGGGAAAGCAAGAGAACTTTGCAGGGTGGGTCACTGGCGGTCCCCATCCTAGGAAGAGGGGTGAGCAGGGACGACCAGGGGGCGTGGCTTAGAAGGAGTTCATTCTACTGGGGCGGACCCGTGTCTCGGGACGGCAGCTCGGCTCACTTGGACCCGTACTGGGAGGGCAGTGATGGCAGGCAACGGGGGGCTGTATGTCGGGAAGAAGAATGGACCATGGATGGTTCGCTGGCCCCGGAAAGGAAGAGGAAACGTGTGATGGTGGGCCCCCCACGAACTGCTGGCACCCAGATGTAGGGTGGCCTCACCATCGATTTTATTGGCCACCACGATGCATGGAATCTCTGGCCTGAACTCCCGAAGCTCCGTATACCAGGTGCTCAGGTTCTTGTAGGTGATTTTCCTCTGCACGTCAAATACCTGCAATTAGCAGAGGAGAGAAGACAGGCCAAGTGCATCAGTGTCTCTGCATATGCCACCCCCAGGTGACACACACACAAGCAGGCAAACACGGGCTTGGGAACTCGGACCATGCACCACTCTGAGCTGCATCATGCCCTCTAACCACAAAGGCTACGCCTCGCCCCCCCCTCACCCTCTAGAACCTTCATCTTGTCACCTAACCTTATTTACCTATTTTAACCAGATGTTATCATTTTACTTATTGTATCATTTACCTATTGATAAGTCCGTTACAAATGGTAAGCTTTTTGTTTTTTTCTTAGTCTAACTACTGCTTAAACTTTGTTTAAAAACTCCTTTGTAATGGGACTTCCCTGCTGGTCCAGTGGTTAAGGCTCCACACTTCCAAGGCAGGGAGTGTGGGTTCGATCCCTGGTTGGGGAACCAAGATCCCACATGCCACGCATTGGTGTGGCCAAAAAAACCCAACGAAACACCTCCTCCATGATAATCTTAAATGTTTCTAGAATTTCCTTTCAGTTATTTTGATTTACTTTTAATTTTGTATTTTAAACTTTGTAGAAGTACTTTTGTCTTTCATGATTTTGTAGCTTATCATGATTTTATTGACGTTCTATAATTTATAGTTTTCACCTATTTCCAAGCACCCGCAAGCAGCACGAGCGGTGATGGGCTCTAAGGGCAGGGGGAACGGAAGTCCTGAGGTGCTTCAAGTTGCTGCTACAGGCTCCTTCCAGCCCCTCACGGGAGCTCCTCAAAGGCCAGCTTCCTGTTGCCAAGCCACCTCCAGAACAGACTCACATGTCCAAACTGCGCCGGCACAACAGTGGACTGAGATGCACAGCCCTGTAACCTGCTGGAAGGGCAGATCTTACTTCTAAAGAACCCAGCCCTTCAAGGGAGTAACCGTGTCCAGGGCCAGGGGTCCCCCCTGCGCAGCAGCTGTCCCACCGGAGGCAGCAGGAGGTCCACCCTGAGAGGCTCTTCTCTGGCACTCCCCAGGCCCGTTTCAATAAATGACTACTCTGTCCCGAATTTCCAATAAAGACTTCTTCTAAAATACGCTTGGAATGAAACTTCCGGAATCTGCTTCACACCTCCCACGGCTGCCTGCCACGGTCACTGTCAGTCCCCCTTTGTCCAGGTCTGCTTTCCTGAGCTTCCTCTCCTTGTTTTGAGAGCCGAGGAGGAACTGGTTAGGCTGAGAAGCATACCCTTTGGGGTTTCAAGGTGGAGGGTGGAACCCCAGCTCCCTCTGGGACTATCAGGTCCCCACGTGGTCACGAGAGGCTGAGCGCTTTCTACCGGCAAGGCCCCCTACAGCAGGCCGGGGCTGGTGGTAGGCACCTGCAGGTACAGGGATGCAGGGATGCTGGCGGGACAAACACCCCAGGTCTCAGAAGAGGGCCCAGAAGGAGCTAATGGGGATGTGTCAGAGGCAAGAGGTCACAACTGCTGGCACTAGTCTGCCCCCGTTTGCCTTACCCTGCTACCCTCTTTTGTTTTGTCCCATTATAGGTACTAGCATTAAGTTTTGGAAAATTTCAAGAGATCTTGTGCTTAAGGGACAGAAGAGCCTGAGAAAGGAGCCAGCGAGTTTGTGGGCAGGAGGTCCTAAAGGACACAGGTTCACAGTTCCTCTATTCGTGGCCCTTGCCACAGCTGAGTGTCAGGCTCTCCTGCAGCACTTGTTACCCGCTGGCTACTGGCGTGGACCTCTGAGGGCTGTGCTCTAGACAGCGAAGTGAGAGGCTGAGAGGCAGGAGGGGCCATTATGGGGGGGGAAAGTTCCCTGGGAAGCAGCGCCCGCTCAGCCCTGGCATCTGCCCCTAGAGAGCAGCGGATGAGGGTGGCCTCAGGAGCTTGCCTGAGTAGGCAGGCCGCCATTGGGAGGGACCGTGTTTGACTCTTAGACGCGCTGCCCGCTGATGAAGCCCTGAACTTGCTCCTCCCGCTGGAACGGTGGCTCCATACATGCCCTCATCCCCTACCCCCGGAAGGGAAGCTGGCCCTGGCACGTTCTCACTCAGAGCCTCTGGGAAGCACGTGCAGTCTGCAGCCTGCCCTGATCCCTCCCTCGAGCACCCGGCCCTGGTGAGGAGGGCTCAGTCCTGCTGGGCCCGTCACCCCTTCACCCCTCGGGCCAGACCTGCCCAGAGCCTTTGCCCTCCAGTTGGCTTCATACCATGATGCAGGCGTGGGCCTTGTGGTAGTAGGAGGCGTGCATGCTCTGGAACCGCTCTTGGCCTGCTGTGTCCCAGAAGTCTGCAATGTGAACACAGCTCTGCTGCCTGATGGGGCACGAAGGGCAGGGAGCCGCAGACACTGAGCATGTCTGCGCAGCGCCCGTGTTCAGAAACACGCGGGAGGGTGCGGAGGGACAGAGACCACACAGCTCGCAGGTGTGCTGTCAGGATGTAACGTACCTGGGTGTGCGTGGGGGCGGGTGAGAGGGAGACACAGGGCCGGGAGGAAGGAGAATGCAGGCAGGAAGCCCCGAGAGGGAGAGGGTCAGGGCCTCCTTCCCCCACCTATGAGAAGCAGGACGCTCCAAGGTCAAAACTAGGCCCAATTCCCATGTGTGCCGATCACAGATGGTGGACACAGTCAGGCCGGACGCGTGGCCTGGCCAAGGGGAAGGTTGTGACCCCACTTAAAGCCAAACCCTTTGCGGCAGACGACCTTCAGACCAGCCCTGTTATTTCTTTACGCTGGCGGAAGAGCACCGGAACAGAAGCCCGCGCGCTTCCTCCCAGCCGCCCGGCTTCCTGGCTCTCTGGGTTGTACCTCTCACCCTTCAGCCTTGCCCGGGGTCTCACTTCCCCCTGCCTGACTCTCTCCCCCCACTTCTCCCTCTCGAGAGTGGGCGTGGCTCGGCACCACGCTGCTCACCCACGAGGACGGTCTTGCCGTCTACCGTGGCCGTGTGCTTGTACAGGGTCAGGGCGAACGTGGACAGCTGCTGGGGCTGACTGCAGTTAGGTTAAGGAGCAAAGGTGAATGAAAAGAGACGTAAGAAAGGGGCTGGGGGGTGGTTGCCGGTGTGATGGAATGGGCCCTCTCTCTCCTTTTGTAAGAAGTTATTTAGATTTTAAACGGAATGAGTGTTGCAGACAGAGGATCAACTTCAAATATCACAGGCACAAGCTCCATGGAAAGGCGAGGGGTGGGAGAGGTTGGGATTACGTCCTGGCTATCTAGGTGCACGGGAAAACATGGAATGGAATTTACAGAACAGCTGTGTCTGAAGCAGCAGCGCGGAGCTGGCAAATGAGACCGTGGGGACGCCCCAGCTCCTCGTGGATGGAGCTCCTGCTCTCCGGCCAGAGAGGAAAGGCAGCCGTGAGAAGCAGCATGACAGTTCCAGGGAAGAAAGATCTTCATAAGCCAGACAGCTGACACACTGTTTACGGACTGTAGCTGGCTTTTTGCAATCCTGAAGCTGCAAGATGCTGTGTGGTTTAACCGTCCGCGCTGGGATGTGCAGGTGGGCGGGGGCAAAGCCGAACTTGGTAGAAGGTGAAGCGGGGCACACTTAGAGTCTACCATGGGGGGCCGGGGCCCCGGGCAGCCCTCGAGCAGGAGGCTCTGTTCCAATGTTCTCAATGGACTCACTCGGGAGGCTTTTAAAAACCATCCCAACTGCCTCACTCCAAACCTGCACAACGCACCGATTCAAGGAAGGAGGGTGGGGCTGGCAGGTTATTTTACAAAGTTGATTCATACCAGAGAATGTTGAAATAGTAGAGAGCCCAAGCTCTGAGGTCGGAGACGTTAAGTGACTTGGCCAGTGGCAGAGCCGCTAAGAAGGAAGAGGTGGGGTTTGAGCCCAAGCACTTGGCGAGGCGCTTAGTGTTATAGCCATTCCACTGCCTTCCTAGTATAAAGCAAATCCAAATGTGAGTAAGCTTCAAAATGTGCAGCACCAACTACATGCGATGCCATGTAGGTCGGCTGGTGAGAAACCAGCACGAAATGAACCCCGTGAGTTTACTCACTTATCCCTGCTCCCTGGACCACTGGAGCAAAAGGGTGAGCAGTGGGGCTGAGTGGGCATGAGGCTGGAAAGGGCCACAGGAACAAGGAGCACTTCAGAACTTGAAGGATACAATCCATCCATGAGAAATCTCTCCATAAGTCTGTAAGGAGAATGTGCAAGGTGGTCAGGTGCACCCCTCAACGCTCCTCCTCCTTGCCCCTGTCGCACCACCCAAGGGTTGAAAACTTGGAAGCCAGCTGTGGCTTCCCCCCTCCCATTCCTTCCACAGCTACACAGCTTCCTTTCAAGGACAATGCCCAGGAACCACCCACCCACCCTCTTTCTGACTCCCCTTAAGTTCCTGACACCCACAGATGCTTTCCCTGTGGGCAGGGACCCCAGCTTACTCCTTTTAGGGAATAAACAAACTGTGGTACATCTATACTATGGACTACTACTCATCAATAGCAAGGAACAGATTACTGATATACCCAACAATTTGAACAAATCTTAAGGGTATTATGCTGAGTGAAAAAGGTCACATGTTGTATAATTCCTTGTATACAATGTTGCCAAGATGACGCAATTATAGAAATGGAGTATATTAGTGGTTACAGGGGTTAGGGGTGGTAGGAGGTGAAGTGGGGTGGGTGTGACTATAAATGCACAGCACAACCAAGGCCTCTGCAGTGATGGAACAGTTCTGTATCTTGAGTCCAGTGATGCTTACACAAATCTACACGTGACAAAATGACACAGAATTATACATATGCATTAAAGTAATGCGAGTTTCCTGAATTTGATCTTGTACTACAGTTATGTAAGATATAACCACTGGGGAAACTGGATGAAGAGTACACAGGCCCTCTCTGTATTCTCTTTGCAACATCCTGTAAACCTGTTACTTCAAAATGAAAAGTTAAGGGCTTCCCTGGTGGCGCAATGGTTGGGAGTCTGCCTGCCAATGCAGGGGACACGGGTTCGCGCCCTGGTCTAGGAGGATCCCACGTGCCGCGGAGCAACTGGGCCCACAGAGCAACTGGGCCGTGAGCCGCAATTACTGAGCCTGCGCGTCTGGAGCCTGTGCTCCGCAATGAGAGAGGCCGTGATAGTGAGAGGCCCGTGCACCACAATGAAGAGTGGCCCCCGCTTGCCACAACTGGAGAGAGCCCGCGTGCAACAACGAAGACCCAACACAGCCAAAAATAAATAAATAAATAAATTAAAAAAAAAAAAAGAAAGTAGTTAATAAATTACAGTTATGCATCACTAGTTTAAAAAAAAATGGGGGCTTCCCTGGTGGCACAGTGGTTGAGAATCCACCTGCCGATGCAGGGGACATGGGTTCGTGCCCCGGTCCAGGAAGATCCCACATGCCGTGGAACTGCTGGGCCCGTGAGCCATGGCCACTGAGTCTGTGCATCCGGAGCCTGTGCTCCGCAACGGGAGAGGCTACAACAGTGAGAGGCCCGCGTGGCACAAAAAAAAAAAAACAAAAAAGAAAAAAAAAAAGAAAAGTTAAGAACAAAACAAAACAAAACAGACTGGGAAAAGATATGTGCAATGCCAATCACTGACAAAGAATTAATATACAGAGATTATGAACAGCTCTGATACCTGAATAAGAGAACACACATACAACCTGGGTCCTAAGAATATGAACAGGAAGTTCAGAAGAATGGCTAAAAAACATATGAAAAGATGCTCAATCTTGAATGATTTTAATGTAAATTAATGATTTTCATGCCAATTAAAATAAAATGAAGTAGCACACATATCCTTCAGATTAGCAAATTTGAAAAAGTCATATGATACCAAATGTTGCAGATTTTGTGGAGCAACAGAAACTCTTGTACTGTGCCGGTAGGAGTGTGAACTTAATATACCACTACTTTGGAGAGCAACTGGGATAAGTCAAAGTTTGAGCTAATCCTAAAACTGGGCAATTTCACCCCAAGTCTAATAGACTGTGTGCCCAAGATGATAGGCATAAAAATATTCACTGCAGTATTGTGTCTAATACCATAAAAATGATAATTTCGTAACTGTTCTTCAATGGAAGAATGGACAAATATATTTTAGTACAAAAAAATTTTAAAAAAATGACTGAGTGATTGCCATTTGCCAGATACTATGCTAGGTGCCATGATATAACATTTAACAAAACAGAGAAAAATTCCTGTCTTTGTGGAGCTTACAGTCGAGTGGGTGAAGACAAACAGTAAACATACACTTAAAATATATATAGCCATGTGTATGGTCACTGGATTTAGAACAAAAGCATTACTGCAATTCAATGGGGTAAAGGATTGTTTTATCAAGGAATGGTGTGGAAACAATTGGATATCTGTGTAGGAAAAAAATGAACCTTGAGGACATTACATAAAATGGTGGAGTATGAAGTTCTGTGGGTCACTCCCTCAACTGAAACAGCCAATAACTGGAAAAAATGATCAGAATCAACTATTTCAGAACTCTGGAACCTGACTGGACACGATGACCAGTAGAGTGCTGGATAAAAGGAGAGTGCTGGCCTTGTGCGGAAGAACAACACGCACAAGCCAGCAACGGTCACCCACTCCTCAGGCCCACTGCAGCTAGGCAGTGACCTGTGTTCCAAACGTCTGGCTCCAGTAGAGACACTTTCCTCAAAAAGTCTGGCTGAGGAGCCGGATCTCAGCTCTCTCAGGCTTCAGAGTCTTCCCCTGCTTGCATCTGTTGGAAATTTAAAGGGATAGGAATACATCTTTGTTTCTTTCCCCCTTTGGAGCCAAATATTTAAGGAAATCTTCATCAGGTCACTGTCTGATCACAGATAATGGAATAGAAATATCAGTGACCACACACAAGAAGGAATATACACTTTGCAAAAATAGTATGGAAAGTTACAAGTGGATACTCCAGCTCTAAACAAGCAGAAATCAGCCACCCGAGGAGTGGGAATATCTAAGTTCCAAAGTCACCACATCAAAATACTCAGAATGTCTAATTAGCAACCAGAAAATTACAAAGCATACAAAGAAACAGGAAGGTATAGCCTATTCTCATGATAAAAAGAATTTAACAGAAACAATACCTGAAGAAATCCAGACCCTGGAAGTACTAGTCAAAGAAGTTAAATCAATTATCTGAAATATGCTCAAAAAACTAAAGAAAACCATGGACAAAGAACTAAAGGAAATTAGAAAGCAATATATAAACAGAATGAGAGTATTAATAAAGAGATAGAAATTATGAAAAGAAACCAAACGGATATTCTGGAGCTGAAAAGTACAATAATTTAAATGAAAAACTCCCTAGATGGTTTCAACAGCATACTTGAGAAGGCAGAAGAAAGGATCAGCTTGAAGATAAGGCAACTGGAATTATCCAGTCTGAGAAGCAGAAAGAAAAGTGAGTAAAAATGACCAGTGCCTAAGGAGCCTATAAGACAACATAAATCATCCTAACACATGCATCATAAATAGAAGAGGGGTGGGGGCAGAGAGACTATTTGAAGAAATAGTGGCTAAAAACTTCCCAAACCTGATGCAAGACATGAATGTACACACCCAGGAAGCTCAACAAACTCCAAACAGGATAAACTCACAGAGATCCACATTATAGGCAAATTGTCAAAACTCAAAGACAAAATCCTCAATAAGATAAACAGCCAATTTCTCATCAGACACCACTGAGATCAGAAGGCAGTGGAATGATATATTTAAAGTCCTGAAAAAAAATTGTCAACAAAGAATTCTATGTTCAGCAAACTATCCTTCAAGAATGAAGGAGAAATTAAGACATTCCCAGATAAACATAAGCTGATGTGGCTTATTACCAGTAGATCTGTCCTATAAGAAATGGTACAATAAGTCCTTTAGGTTGAAATGAAAGGACATTAGACAGTAACTTGAAGCCGTATGAAGAAATAAAGATCTTCAGTAAAGGTAGCTACACAGGTAAATATAACAACCAGTATTCTTGGGCTTCCCTGGTGGTGCAGTGGATGGCAATCTGCCTCCCAAAGCAGGGGACACAGGTTCCATCCCTGGTCCAGGAAGATCCCACATGCTGCAGAGCAACTAAGCCCATGCGCCACAACTACTGAGCCTGTGCTCTACAGCCCACGAACCACAACTACTGAGCCCGTGTGCCACAACTACTGAAGCCTGTGCACATAAAGCCCATGCTCTGCAACAAGAGAAGCCACCGCAATGAGAAGCCCACTCACCTCAAAAGAGTAGACCCCGCTCAATGCAACTAGAGAAAGCCCGCACGCAGCAACCAAGAGCCAACACAGTCAAAAATAAATAAAAATTAAATCTTTTAAGAAAAAAAATATCTTTACGCTGATTATAGTCATGCATCATTTCTATCCACTCTTCTCAACTCTGAGTTCTTTCAAGACAGTATCTTCACCACCTTTCTTCGACCTGTCGCTGGCTGTGCCAGTCACACTTCTCACACTTTCCTCTCCCCATTCCCGCTGTCTGCATCTTGCAATCTCTCAGCCCCACACCACACACCAGAACACCCCAGCTCTCACCTCACCAGGACTGCTTCAGTAGTCTCTAGGGTGACCCGTCCCATACTTTCTGCCAGGACTCATGGATAAAGCTCAATTTCCTCAGTCCTGTGACTTGTCCCTGGGGACGCCCTCCTCCCCAAACACACACAGCTGCTGATGTGATGCTCCCTTGTTCCCCCATGCAGACCTGGGCTCCAGTCAAGACTACTCTCTCACCACTCCCATAGAAGCCATGCTCCTCTATGCCTCTGGAGGATTTTTCTAATAACCCAGAGCCACTCTGGGCCTGGAATTTCTTCCCTAATCTCCCGACATACTTGGACTTGCCCACAGCGCTGTCCCCCAGGCAGATGATTTTCACATTGTCATCGGCATCGTATTTCTCTTGGTCCAGCTCACAGGGTTTGGCTCTGTCCCCGGCCATTGGCTCCTGGCCGTAGAAGGGGGATCAGCTCAGGGGAGGGGGGTCTTGTCACCGTCTGCAAAGATCAAGAAGAGGCTATTGTTAAAGAGGTGAGAAGTCCCCCCCCACCAAATCCACTTCCTTTTCCTGGACAGGGGAGACAATGAGCTGACAAGAGAGGGGCCCAAGGAAACACTTTCATCCTTCTCTATTCACCACCAACCTGGCTAGCACTTGCTGAATCACGGGGCTGGAATCTTGTCCCCACCTAGATCTTCCGAGAGGGGTTTACCTTATGTCACCTCTTTACTTCAGCTATGCTCAGAACCACAGCTCCCACTCCCACCTGGAGAGACTATTCTAAAGCCATGTTGAAGCTTTACAAGTTTTACCTACAAGCGTTTTCTCACTTGTAAAGCAGGGACAAAAATCAGTGCCCACATCACATGATTGAGTTGAGACACTGTCTGACAGAGACAGGGCTCTGTAAGCCTGAATTCTCATCACTGAATGACAGATCACACAGCCAAAGAAACCTAACCTGTATTCCTGACCCTCTACCTCATGCTTCTCACTCCCACCTCATTTTCCATCCTACTGCCATCAGCAGCTGCCTTTTCCTCTCTTAAACCAGGCATTCCCCAGACTCTCTTCTCTAGGGTTATTTCAACCTCTACTAGTTTCAGGTATCTCCTAAATGCTGATGATGTCAAATCTGTATCTCCACAGAGATCGCTTCCCTCAGTGCCGGACTCAGGTATGCAATTGCCTACCAGATTTTGAACAGCGAACTATTCCACACAGGCAAAAATAACCTGTGAAACCTAAGCCCTGCCCACCCCAAAGTCGCTCCTCACGTTCCCTGTCTGTACAATACATCACCAGCCACCCAATCCCAACATCGAGGCGTAACACTCTCTCGCTCGATTCCACTACCCTCATGTCCTTAAGCCCAAGTATAACTCCACAAACATTACTGGGAATGTGCCGTAGTCCACACTCTGAGTTAACTCAGCACACAGAAATGATGCATCGACAACGCAACATCAGTGCTCGCACTTACTCATGGTTCATCACGGGTACATCTTGCACCCGGATAGGAGACACGATGGCAAAGTCTACTGTGGCAAGAGCTATGACAGACGTGCACACAGGGTGGAAAATACTGACAGGACCCCTGAGTTTCCCTAACTGCAATGCTATTGTTTCTGCTCAGGTACGGACTCAGCCTTCTTTACCGAGGTACCCTCAGCCTCAAAAGCAGTGACTGGGAAGTGGCAGATGCTTGATAAGCATAACGAGGGGCTGTCCCTTCCACTTTCACCCTGTAGCTGGAGCGACCTGTTCGGAAGCCAAACGCAGCCAAACCCGTTCTCAAAGACCTTCAATGGTTGTCGATGTCCTCGCCACCACCCCCACCGTTGCCAGAACCCACTGTCCCGTTCTTCCCCCCACTGGCCAAGGGCCCGAGGACGGCCTCGGAGGAGCGGTTCCCACATGCGAGGCCGCCACCCGCGCGGCTTCGTCTTCTCGGCCGTTCCCGGGCGAGGGCTGGAGATCAGGAGCGCCGCAGGTCGGTCCGCCCACGGCCAGCCGCCCTCAGCGCCCCGAGTCCCCCTCGGATCCGCCCCGTCCCGGACCCTGCCCTGTCTCGGACCCCGCGAGTCAGCCCGGGTCCCACCGCTGCTCACTCAGCTTCCGGCGCTGCCCGCGTCCTCGCAGATGCTACGCAACCGCGCAAGGACCCTAGGAAGGCTGCCCGGCCAAAGGCCTGAAGGACCTCGCCGGGGGCTGGCTGGCTAGTGCAGTGCCGGGCGAGAGTACTGCTGGTCAATGAGTATCCGGACGAGGCCAGCCTGGGGCTTCCAATAGCCGGAGTCTGGGGTGGGCTTTGGCCCCGGGACTGAGCCAAGGTTCAAGCGACTGTAGGCCTTGGGGAGTGACTGGGAGGCCGGGGGGAACGACTGGGGAAGCGTTCCTGAGGCGTGGGGGCGGGGCCTGTGGCGTGTAGGGCGGGGTGCAGGCATGGGGGCAGGGTGCTCAGGTGCGGTGGGTGGACCATAGGTGTTGGGGGCCGCGTCTTGTGTGGGAGTTGGTGCCCAAGTGCGGGGGCTTCTTTGGGGGTGATGGAAGGGGCGCAGGGCAGCGCTGGGGAAAGTGGAGGGGTGGGGCCTCGTGTGGGAGGCAGAAGACTAGGTGATTTCTAAAGTTTGTAATTCTCTCTTGGGGCGATTCTGAGCATATTTTTCTTTCTTTTTAAAATATTTATTTAAATATTTATTTATTTATTTTTGGTCTTTGTTGCTGCACGCGGGCTTTCTCTAGTTGCAGCGAGAGGGGGCTACTCTTCGTTGCGGTGCGCCGGCTTCTCATTGCGGTGGCTTCTCGTTGCGGAGCAGGGGCTCTAGGCACCCGGGCTTGAGTAGTTGTGGCTGTGGCTCGCGGGTTCTAGAGCGCAGGCTCAGAAGTTGTGGCTCACGGGCTTAGTTGCTCTGCGGCATCTGGGATCTTCCTGGACCAGGGATGGAACCTGCGTTCCCTGCATTGGCAGGCGGACTCTTAACCACTGCGCCACCAGGGAAACCCCATGAGCATATTTTTTCTACTCCATTGTTGTTAACCGAGAATTGGGACAGCCACGACTGAGCCAGGTTTATCAGGGAACCTAGTTCTCCCCTCACAGCTCAGCAGTGAGAGCTGGCTCAGGGGCATTCATTGATTTATTCAAGAAGTACCCGTTGAGGGCAGCTGTGGGCTAAGACAGGCATTCCTCCTGGGGACTGAGGGTACAGCGGAGAGCAACAGAGCTGCCATCTTGGAGCTGACTTTCCAGTGGGGCAGACGTGTAAATCAACTAGCTGTTGTAATAAAATTACAGACAAATCCTCTGAAGGAAGTGCGCGGGGAGCCGGGAGAAAGCAACAGGGAAAGTGAGCTGGGCTTCAGTGGGTAATTAGGCACTAACCTAGGGAAAGGCCCCACTCAAAGTCTGTCTGGCAAAAGAGCCTTTTGGAACGGAGTTAGAGTAGTCATTGTATGATTTGTGTTCTTTTAAATTTGTTAAGTTGTGTTTCATGGCCCAGAATGTGGTCCGTTTTGGTATATGTTCCATGTAAGCTTGAGAAGAATGTGTATTCTGCTGTTGGATGAAGTAGTGTATAGATGTCCATTATATCCAGTTGATTGAAGGTGCTGTTGAGTTCAGCTACGTCCTCACTGATTTTCTGCCTGCTGGCTCTGTCCATTTTTGAGAGAGGGGTGTTGAAGTCTCAAAATAATACTGGAATCATCTGTTTCTCATTGCTGTTCTTCTTTTTGCCTCAAGTAGTTTGACACCCTGTTGTTTGGTACATACATTAAGGATTGCATGTCTTCTTGAAATATTGACCCCTTTATCATTATGTAATACCTCTGTTTATCTCTGGTAACTTTCCTTGGTCTGAAGTCCTCTCTATCTGAAATTAAGATAGCTACTCCTGATTTCTTTTAATTGGTGTTAGTAATGATATATCTTTCTCCATGCGTTTACTTTAGACAGCAGATAGCTGGGTCTTGTTGTTTGATTCACTCCGACAATCTGTCTCATAATTGGTATATTTAGACAATTGATATTCAAAGTGAATATTGATATTGTTTGATTAATATCTACCTATTTGTTCCTAGTTTCTGTTTGTTGCCCTTGTTCTTTTTTTCTTATTTTGTCTTTCCTACTTTTTTTTTTTTGCCTTTTGGGGTTTTAATTGAGCATTTTAATTTTATATGATTCCATTTTCTTCCCTCTCCTGTCATATCAATTATGCTTATTTTGTTTTTACATTTTTGATGGTTGCCCTAGAGTTTGAAATGTACATTTATAAAATATTCAAGTCCAATTAATAACACTATACCACTTCACAGATAGTGCAGGTGCCTTATAATAATGAAATACTCCTATTCTTCCCATTTGTCCTTTATCTCATTTATATATAAGCATACATAACTGAATGCATTGTTGATATTATTATTTTGAATAAACTGTTATCTATTAGAGCAACTGAGAAAAAGAAAAATTAAATTAAAAGTTTTACCCTCACTTATTCATTCTCTGATGGTAGATGTGGATCCAAGTTTATGATCTACATTATTTTCCTTCTCTCTGAAGAACTTCTTTATAACATTTCTTGCAAGGCAGGTCAATTTTTGTTTGTCTGAAAAAGTCTCCTTCACTTTTGAAAGACACTTTCATAGAGCATAGAATTCTAGCTTTGTGGTTTTCTTCTCTCAGTACTGTTAAGTATTTCACTCTTTCTTGCATTCCTGGCTTCTGAGAAGTATGTAATTCTTACCTTTGTTACTTCATGGCTAAGATGATTTTTCCCTGTGGGTTTTTTCAATTTTTTTTTCTGTATGTTGGATTTTCTGAAGTTTGAATATGGTATGCTTAGGAGTTGGGTTTTTTTTTTTTTTTTTTTTTTTTTGGTGGCATTTATCCTGCCTGGTGTTCTCTAAGCTTCCTGGGTCTCTGTTTTTGTGTCTGACATTAATTTGGTGGAAATTCTCAGGCTTTAGTGCTTCTGTTCTGTTCTGGGTTTTTTTCTGGTATTTCCATTATGTGTATGTTACACCTTTTGTCTTGGATATTCTGTCCTGGTTTTTATATCCCCAAGCTCAGAGATTCTTTCCTCAGCCACACCCTGTATCCTAATAAGCCCATCGAAAATGTTCTTCATTTTTGTTACAGTATTTTTGATCTCTAACATTTCTTTTTAACTAAGTCTTAAAAATTCCATTTCTGTTCTTACATTATCCATGTTATTTATTTTTTCCATTAAATGCCTTAGCATATTAATAAAAGTTGTTTTAAATTCTCAATCTGATAATTCCAAATTCTTGCCATATCTGACTCTGGTTCTGATGCTTTGTTCAGTCTCCTCAAACTATGTTTTTTTTTTTTTTGGTACGCGGGCCTCTCACTGCTGTGGCCTCTCCCGTTGCGGAGCACAGGCTCCGGATGCGCAGGCTCAGCGGCCACGGCTCACGGGCCCAGCTGCTCCGCGGCACGTGGGATCCTCCCGGACCGGGGCACGAACCCGCGTCCCCCGCATCGGCAGGCGGACTCCCAACCACTGCGCCACCAGGGAAGCCCAAACTATGTTTTTTGCTTTTGAGTATGCCTTGTAATTTTTTGTTGAAAGGTGGACCTGTACTAAGTAAAAGGAACTGCAGTAAATAGGCCTTAGTAATGTGATGTTAGATGTGGGAGAACAGAAGTGTTCTGTAGTCCAGTGACTAGGCCTCAGTCTTTGGTGAGCCTGTGCCCCAGGACTGTGAACTTCACCAGTTTTTTCCCTCCTAAGGTGGGACAGGATGGTTAGAGCTAGCTGGAGTTGAGTATTTCTCTTCTGTCAGTTTGGTTGAGCTCTGGTAAAACCCTAACAGGTCAGGCTCTGGTACAATGGTTTCTCCTGAGGGCAGGCCTTGTTAAGAACAGAATGCCCTGGTGTATTTTAAAATGGTTATTTTTCCTTTGTTTCTGCTGGAAGCATGAGGGATTTTTCTCCAATATTCACCGTGAAGACCTGGAGCTCTCCTGGAGGTAAAACTCACAAAAGTGTGGGAGCTCCCCCAAGACTGGGCCCACCCTGGAGGTTTTTGCTCTCAGATTTGTCCACACTGCGTGTCCAGTGACTTGTCAATTACAGTAGGTGGCTTTCCCTTTCCTGATGCTGGTTCCTGCCATGTGTTTCTACTTGGGGCTTTCTGCTCTGCCTGTCTTTCTCTTCATTTTCTGGGGCAGTGGTTTGCTCTGTGACCTCACCTCTCTAAGAATAGCTGGTGATTTTTCAGTTTAGCTTCTTACTTGTTAGGACAGAGTGTCAACTTCTGAACTCCTTGCATGCTGGGCTGTAAACTGGAAGGCTACCAGGTACTCGCTTTTGGGGGTGTATTTTCATTGGTGGCTGGTGGAGTTCACAGCCAGACACTTCGGACTTTGGTACCAACATCTTTGCTCCCCTTCCCCCAGAATAGATTATTATTATTATTTTTGCTACTCTTTGAAGTTGCATGTCATCACAGCTGAGCCTCCGTCTCCCTTGGTCTCTCCCAGTCATTCAAGCAGCCTACTTTGAATGCCTTCTTTATACCACATTCTCTTGGTTTCCTTCTTGCTTTTCTGGCTGTTTCTTATTCTCTTTAATTATCTTAGATTAGAATTATAGTGAGAAGTTAGGATTTGGTAGTTAGGGTCAGGATCAGGGTTTGAGACAGTGGTCGGGGGTCCAAGATCTAGGATAGGGTTCAGGGATCAGAAGTTAGAGATAGGGTTCAAGGGTTAGGAGTCAGGGGCTAGGGCTCAGGTTTGGGCCGGAGTATGGGTTAGTTAGGGTATGGGTTTGGGTATGGGTTAGAGTATAGGATAGGGCTAGGGTTAGGGCTAGAAGAAAAGCTAGGTTTTAGGATTTAGGGCTTAGGACTAGGGCTAGGGCCAAAGGAAAGGGTCTAGGGGCTAGAGTTAGAGAGTTACAGGGTTAGGGTTAGAGTTAGGGTTAGGAGTAGTGCATTTAGGCATAGAGATTAGGAATTAGGGTTTGAGGGTTGTGTTAGCGTTAAGGGTAACTGGCCCACATTTCTCTCCTTTTTTTCCCATCTCCCTGAGACCTCTAGGAGGACGACACTCTCTAAGGGTCACTCATGAATGAAAGGTTGAACTGGACCATTAGTTGGGTTAGGGTTAGGGGGTTAGAGTTAGGGTTTGATATCTTCTCTGCTTTTCTGACATGGTATTGTCACGGTTGTTTTGAAAAGGAATTTACTTCCCAGTCATTTCAAACATACAGAACACTTTCAATAGCAGTAAAAGGTGCTCACAGTTGCCACTTCACATGAACTATTCCAGTGTATTTTACCCAAAATAGGGACATTCTCCCCAGGAACCAGCATATAACCCCAAACTGAGTAAATCAAAAGGTTTCCAGTTTATATTTTAAGCCACAGGCCCACCTCAACTTTCACCAGGTTTTCCAGCTGTTTGGAAATGTCTTTTTGCATCCTGATCTAGTTTTCTTTTTCTGGAATCGTTACTGAGATTTTCCCTTATTTTTACAGTCTTCATGGATTTAGAGCACATAATATGAGTTTGTGTTTGGGTGGCCTTTTCTGTATGGCACCTTTTACTTTGGATGATTTCAGTGTTCATCCACGTTGTGATACATATCAGTACTTAACTTTTGTTTTCATTATGATTAGAAATGTGTAACATGACATTTACCATTTAAACGTTTTAAGTGTACAGTCCTGTGGCATTAGCTACCTTCTCATGGTTGTGCAGTGATCCTCACCAGCCATCTCTGGGACTTCTTCATTTTCCCCAAGTGAAGCGCTCTCGCCCTTCAATACTAACTCCACTCAGCCCCTGGTAAAACCACATTGTTTTTGTCTCTGAATTTGACTTATCTGGACACCTTATATAAGTGGAATCGTCGAATACTTGTCCTGTGACCAACTTATTTTTAGCATGGTGACTTCAAGGTTCATCATGTGTGCGATGTGTGAGAATTACCTTAGTTTTAAAGGCTGAATCATATCATATACCACGTTTTGTTATTTGTTCATCAGTCGATGGTTACGTGGGTTGCTTCCACATTTTTGGCCATTGTGAATAATGCTGGTATGAACATGGTAGTACAAATAACCGTTCTGCTTACTGCTTTCAAATACTTGAGTCTATGCCCTGAAGTGGAATTGACAAATCGTATGTTAACTGCTTAAGTGTTTGAGGAGCTGCCATATTGTTTTCCACAGCGGCTGTGCCATTTTACTTAATTTTTTTGTATGGTAGAATAATAAGATAGTTTATGGATCTACCCATTTTGTTTATCCATTCACCCTTTGATGGACATTTCAGTCATTTCTCCCTTCTGGCTCTTGTGAACAGTGCTGCTATGAATATTCGTGTATATATTTTTTTTGTTTGAACACCTATTATTCAATTCTTTGGTGTCTATATCTAGGAGTGGAGTTGTTGAACTATAACGTAATAAGGTAATTGTATAGATAGATTTCTTAATAAGTTTATTTATTTATTTTTGGCTGCATTGGGTCTTCGTTGCTGCGCACGGGCTTTCGCTAGTTGCGGCGGGTGGGGGCTACCCTTCGTTGCGGTGTGTGGGCTTCTCATTGCAGTGGCTTCTCATTGTGGAGCACGGGCTCTAGGTGCGCGGGCTTCAGTTGTTGTGGCTCGAGGGCTCAGGTGTCTCTGACACCTCCATGAAGGACAGGACTAGTCCACAGTCACAAATGGTTCAGGGAGTTGAGCTGGACAATTGTTTTTCTAACCCCTAGTCCTGGGCATAGTTTTGTGTACTGTCTGTGTATCTTCTTTGGCCAGGTATCCATTCAGATCTTTCCCTATTTTAATTGGGTTGTTTGTGTTAGAGTTATTTGTATGTTTTGAGACAAAACCTTTACTAGATATGTGTTTGCAAATATTTTTCTCCTGGTTTGTGACTTTTCTTTTGGTTTTCTGAGTAAGGTCAGTCACAGGGTACAAATCTTTAATTTTATTAAGTCCGTGTTATTGCTTGTTTTCATTTTTAGATTGCCTTTTTGTGTTGTGTGTTGAAACTCCAAAGCTCATGATTTACATGGGCAAACCCAAGCTCATGTCAATTTTCTTCTATAATTTTGAATAGTTTTGTATTTAAAATTTGTCTGTGGGGACTTCCCTGGTGGCGCAGTGGTTAAGAGTCTGCCTGCCAATGCAGGGGACACGGGCTCGAGCCCTGGTCCGGGAAGATCACATGCCGCAGAGCAACTAAGCCTGCGCGGCACAACTACTGAAGCCCGCGTGCCTGGAGCCCGTGCTCCCCAACAAGAAAAGCCACCGCAGTGAGACGCCCGCGCACCGCAACGAAGAGTAGCCCCGCTCGACGCAACTAGAGAAAGCCCACATGCAGCAACGAAGACCCAACGCAGCCAAAAATAAATTATAAAATAAAATAAAATTTGCCTCTGAATAACTCCGAGTGAATTTGATTTAAGTTGTAAAGTTTGCATCTACATTCATTTCATTCCAAATGGTTTCCAATTAATTGTTCCTTAGCTAATTTTAGAAAACTTTTGGGATAGAGACTCCATTTTAATTTGAATTTCCAGTTTAATGGATTCAGCAGTTCTGTCAGTAGGGGGCGCTGGCTCCAGTGACCTGGGAGGGAGGTGCGGCCTGCACTTCCTGCAGTGACCACAGGGTGGCGCCGAGCTCGCCTCTCTGACCCACAGCGCATGCTCGTTCCCTGCGAGCTCGATTCTCCGCGCAGCTGAGAGGAGTGGAGCCGCCTCCGGCGCGGGGGCGGGGGCTTCGGGTGGGACGCCCGGCTCGGCGTCTCTGCTGACGGGAGCTCGGTCTCCGTCTCCTTAGGACTCGCTGGGGTTTCGGCTTCAGGGCAAAGTGGGGCTGCGTCCACGCTGACTAGGGAACTAGGTTTCCTGAGGACCCAGGTGACGCCTGAGGGAAAAGTGAAGAGACAGTGAGGAAAAGTGGGGAGAAGCTCCCTGTGGGCGACTGACTGCTGAGGGGGTCCGTCTTCATGTGCCCGAGGAAGGGCTCGGTGTGGAAAGCTGGGCTTTTGGCCAGGCTTGTGTGCAGGGTAGCCAGCACGAGTTATGGGGTGCCCAGTTTTCCCAGCACCATTTATTGTGGGGACTGTCGTGCTCCTTGGTGTGTCCTTGGTCCCTTTGTCGTAAAGTAACCGACCCCGTCCGTGTGGGTTGAATTCTGGGCTCTCTGTCCGGTCCCTCTGGTCCCTGCGCCTGTTCTGAGCCAGTTCCACACTGTTTTGGTGACTGTAGCTTCGTGATGAAGTGTGAAGTCAGGGAGGGGGATGCCTCCAGCCCGTTCTCTTTTCTCAGCGTTGCTTTGGCTCTTTGGGATGCTTTGTGGTTCCACACAGATATTAGGAGGATTTGCTCTATTTGGGGGGAAAATACCATGGAATTTTGGGAGGGATTGCATTCACTGTGTCCATTGCTTTGGGTAGAATGGATATTTTAACAATATCAATTGTTCCATTCCCTGAGAACAGGATGTCTTTCCACTTATTGGTGTGTTTTTCGATTTCTTCATCAATGTCTTAAAGTTTTCAGTGTGCAGGTCTTTCACATCCTTGGTTAACTTTATTCCCAGGTATTTTGTTCTTTCTGATGCAACTGTAAATAGGGTTGCTTTCTTTCTCTTTCTGATGGTTCATTATTAGTGTTTAGAAACGCAACTGATTTCTGTGTATTGATTTTGCAACTTTACTGAATTCATTTATTAGTTCTAATAGTTTTTTTGTGGAATGAAGTGGAAAATTGGAATTCCAAAATCCCACTGTTTCTACCATGTCCAGGTCGTCCACAACACGGAGGACAGTGGCTCCTAATATAACCTCCCACAGTGCCTCGAAATGACATGTGGACTTTGGGTGAACTGGATCTGGGTAAAGCTTGGCTTCTACATGGAAGTCTGATGTTTTCTCTGCTTTTCTGGCGTGCTGTTGACATACATGATGTTTTGAAAAGTAATTTACTTTCCAGTAACTTCAAACATACAGCTTTACATACATAAAACAAGTCTTGTACCTTGATTAAATATACTCCTAAATATTGATGTTGACATTATTAAAAATGGAATTGTTTTCATAAATTCTTTTTCAGATTATTTTTTGCTAGAGTATACATATAAGATAGATTTTCATGAATTGATATTTTGTTCTATAACTTTGCTTAATTAGCTGATTAGCTCAAATAATTTCTTTGCTGAATATAGGTAGTTTTATATATAAGATGATGTGACCTATGCTCTGTGAAGAGACACAGTTTTAGTTTTTCCGTTCACCCACGGATGCCTTTAATTTTTTCCTCAAGGTTCTGGGTAGAACTTCCAGTACACCACTGAGTAACGGTGAGGAAGGCCAGCTTCCTGGCCTTGTTCCTGATTTCAGGAGTAAATCTTTCCGTCTTTAACGTTGCGCACGATGTTTGCTGTGGCTTTTTGTACTACTCTTTAACATATGGAACAAATTTCCTTTTAGTCCTGCTTTCTTGAGTGTTTATCACGAAATAACACTGGATTTTCATTGCAGATTTTTTTGGCATTAATTGACATGATTATGTGTTTTTACTTCACACCATTATTGTGGTTTAATACATTGCTTACTTTTAATATGTTGAGCAACCTGGAATTTCTGGTGTAGAGATACTTGCTTATGGCATTACCCATTTAAAGTTCTGTTGGTTTCATGTTGCTCTTATATTGTGATAGATTTTTACATTCATATTTATAAGTTATATTGGGGTAGTTTTCTTTTTTTCTTTATTTTTAAATCCCTTTTTTAAAATAGTGGTTTTATTTCATTTTATTTATTTATTTACTTTGGCCACATCCCATGACTTGTGGGATCTTAGTTCCCCAGTCAGGGATCAAACCCGAGCCCTTGGCAGTGAAAGCACGGAGTCCTAACCACTGGGCCACCAGAGAATTCCCTAGTTTTCTTTTTTAAGATGTATTTGTATAATATGATTAGATTTGGCTTGGTGTAAGTGGTTTGGAGGGTTAGTATTAGGGCTGGGACTGGTGTGAGGGCTGGGGCTGTGTATGGTTTATGGTTGCTGTTAGGGTTTACGTTTTATGGTATGGTTTATGGTTATGAATTATTTATGGGTATGGTTAACGAATATACTTTATGGTTTATGGTTTGGTTATGGTTATGGTTTCGCTTATTGGTTAAGGTTTATGGTTTTGGTCTCAGGGTGTTAGCGTTCTGTGTTAGACTGGGTGTTAGGGTATGGGTTAGAATTGGGGTACAGGTAGGATACGGGTAGAGTATGGGTTAGGGTAAGGTACAGGTTTAGGGTACGGGCTAGGGCTAAGGTTAGGTCAGGGCTTAGGGTCAGGAGCAGAGTTTAGGGTCAGGATCAGTGTCAGGATTCGCTTCAAGGTTGAGCTAGGCTGTTGTTTTCTGCTCCTCCAGGCCTGGATTCTGATTGATGGGTGAGTGAAATGTTTGCTCTGGTCACTCACTGTTTCAAATTGAGCTAAGCCTTAGTCAAGGGTTCTTAGGGCCTCAGAGGTCATGCAGGATTTCCCTCCACCCTCCCTCCTGGGAAGGGTGATGCAGGCCGCACCCTGTCTGGGCAGCCCCAGGTCCAGCGTGGCCCTGACATGCAGGATACTAAGTAGACGTGTGTGTGTTTACATAAGACTCGGTGCATCAATCTGTCAGCCCCCAGATGCTGCCTATTTTTTAAAAAAATTAATTAATTAATTAATTTTTGGCTGTGTTGGGTCTTCATTGCTGCGCGGAGGCTTTCTCTAGTTGCGGTGAGTGGGAGCTTCTCATTGCAGTGGCTTCTCGTTGCAGAGCAAAGGCTCTAGGCATGTGGGCTTCAGCAGTTCTGGCTCACGGGTTCTAGAGTGCAGGCTCAGTAGTTGTGGCTCGCGGGCTTTAGAGCTCAGGCTCAGTAGTTGTGGCACACGGGCTTAGTTGCTCCGTGGCATGTGGGATCTTCCTGGACCAGGGCTCAAACCTGTGTCCCCTGCATTGGCAGGTAGATTCTTAACCACTGCGCCACCAGGGAAGTCCGGTGCTGTGTTCTTGAGGGCTGGTGGGGCCCTCCTGGGACTGGATGGATCCTTTGTTCCATCTTCATGGGTGTACAAGCAGGTCTCAGAACAGCCCTTGGCCTCTGAGCATCCAGGCAGGCATCCATGTTCCTCCAGCTCAGGTTAGCCTTGGCCCCTCAAGCCCCCGTGGCCAATTACTGAGCTGAGTGTGTCTTTACTCTTTAAAATTAAATCACCCTCTCCAGGTGGGTGAGAAGTTTACTTGTGAACTTGGTTAGGGGTTAGGGGTTAGGGTTAGGCTTAGGGTTGGGTTAGGGTTAGGGTTAAGGTTAGTGTTGGGTTAGGGTTAGGGTTAGGGTTAAGTTTAGGGTTTAGGGTTAGGGCTAGTGTTGGGTTAGGGCTAGGTTTAGGGTTTAGGGCTAGGATTAGTGTTAGGGTAGGGTTAGGGTTAGGTTTGGGTTAGGGTTAGGTTTAGGGTTTAGGGTTTAAGGTTTAGGGTTATGGTGTCCAGTCTTACGTCCCAGCCAGCTGTGGGTTAGATGTGGTCAGGTCAGTTGTATCACAGCCCCTGATCAAATTTTGTAACAATTCCTCTCTCTCTCACTGTTTTTTTATTTTTGTACTTTATTTGTATAATGGAATGTAGCTGAGTTTCAATGCTGTGTTCTTGGTGCTGTACATCCACTTGATTCACTTACAGAGAGACATCAATAAATTCTTTTCTAGTTTCTAGTAGTCAGATATATATATTTTTCTGTGAATAGAGTGTGCTGAGTCCCGTTTCTTGAGCAATGAGTTGGTCTTGTCGATTACATTATTGGTTTATGCAACGGTATCTGTGCCAATGTCAACCTCCTGGTTTATGCATCACTGCACCACACATTTCCCCTTAAGCAGCCATAAGTGTGTTTTGTAAATGTGTGATTGTGTTCTGTTTGTAATTCAGTTCATGTGTGGCAATTTTTAGATTCCCTCTATAAGTGATATCTTCTAAGTTTCTTTTGCTGTTTAACTTATTTCACTCTCAATGACCATACATAAGTCCCCCCGTGTTGCTGCAACTGTCCTTATTTCATTGATTTCAGGGCTGAGTAATATTCCATTGTGCATAAGTACCAAATCTTCTTTATCCATTTTTTCCTTCCAAGGACTTTTACGTTGTACCCAAGTCGAGGCTTTCGTAAACATAGCAGCAGTAAACGTTTGGGTGCCTGCGTCCCGTGGAGTTTTGGTTTTTCCAAGATATACGCCCATGAGTGACCCATGAGTGGAAGTGCCGTATGCTTTGTAGCTCTGTTTTTTAGATGTTTTTTTTTGTTTGTTTGTTTTTTAGATGTTTTAGGAAACACCATACACTTCTCCAGAGTGGCCGTTGGCAATTTACATCCCGCCCTTCAGCGTAACAAGGCTCCCTGTTCTCCATAGCCTGTACTGCATATCTGGTTTTTACCCTTTGTGAGGATGGCCCTTTTTTCTGATTCAAAGTGATACCTCTTTGTAGTGTTGATTTGCATTACCCGCTTCATTGGTTGGCCAATGAATATTTTCCTGAATATATTCAGGAAAAACGCATACGCCCTTTTTGGCCAAAGGCATCGTTGGAGAAGTTCTGACCCTTTCCATGTGCTTTAGTGGCAAGTCCCATCTACCTCTTGAAATCCCGTTCCTGCACTCCTGCCTTGCTTTCAAGTCCTTTTTCATGACTTACCTCAAGGCCTTTTTTGATGTTAGGAATCTTTTACAATCCTACAGGATTGTGAATTGCAGTGCCCCTGAGCTCCATTTTTCAACTTGCTTTTTTGGGAACTGTCCACAAAACAGCAGGATTGCTTCAAGCCCTATTCTGGTTCCAGGGGCAAGGTAGCCTTTGGTCAATTCCTCTTCCTAATTGGAATTTAGAGTGGCATTTGCCTGTCCAAACACCTAGGGCTTGTCTCTCATTGTTTCCCCCACTTCCGCTTCATCCTCCGGACAAATTCAAAACTGTGCGAAACAGGATGTTGAAGGTACTTACTTCCCCTAGTGGGGAGATTTTTAGGAGAGAGGCTGGAGGGGGGAACCCGAGCACCAGGAGATGAGATGAGGTGCCTTTCCCAAACTCTTCCCGATCCGACGGTGTACCATCCTCTGGGTGTCCCATGCATGTTTTAGCTGTATGAAGGGTCCCCTGCAGCTGGAGATTTGGGATCCATGGAATGGGGACCAGGAAGTATTACTGTAAAGGGGCTGCATTTGTTGACTTATCCTCACCAAGCCTCTCAGCCCCACGAGTGTCCAGCCTTAGGGCCCATCCAGCTGTGGGTCTAAATGTGGTCAATCCAGGGTGCATCACAGCCCCTGATCGAATTTTGTAACAGTTTCTCTCTGTGTTTTTTTTTTTGTAATTTATTTTTATAACGGAGTGTATCTGATTTTCAATGCTGTCTTTCTTGCTGCTGCACATCCACTTGATTCACTTACAGAGGGACATCCATAATTTTTTTTCCAGATTCTTACCAGTCGTATATATTCTTTTCTGGTGACTAGAGTGTCCTGAGTCCAGTTCTTTGAGCTATAGAGTAGGTCTTGTCGATTACCTCTTTGGTCTTTGGAAGGTATCTGTGCTAATTTCAACCCTCTGGTTTATGCCTCACCCCACCCCACCTTTCCCCTTTAGCAGCCATAAGTTTGTTTTCTAAATGTGTGACTCTGTTTCTGTTTTGTAATTTAGTTCATGTGTAGTCATTTTTAGATTCCACCTATAAGTGATATCTTATGCTAAGTGTCTTTTTGTGTCTAACTTATGACACTTAGAATGATAGTACCTAAGTCCATCTGAGTTGCTACAACTGGCCTTATGTCATTGATTTCATGGCTGAGTAATAGTCCATTGTACAGAAGTACATATTTTCTTTATCCATTTTTTCCTTCGAAGGACATTTATATTGTTTCCAAGTCAAGGCTCCTGTAAAAGGGCTGCACTAATACTTGAAGTGCCTGTGTCCTGTGGATTTATGGTTATCCCGAGATATATACCCAGGAGTGGAAGTGCTGTATGCTCTGTAGCTCTATTTTTAAAAATTAATTAATTATTTATTTTTGCCTGTGTGGGTCTTTGTTATTGCGCACGGGGTTTCCCTAGTTGCAGCAAGTTGGGGCTACTCTTCATTGAAGTGTGTGGGCTTCTCATTGCAGTGGCTTCTCTTCTTGTGGAGCACAGGCTCTAGGCATTGGGCTTCAGTAGTTGTGGCTCACGGGCTCTAGAGCACAGGCTCAGTAGTTGTGGCACACGGGCTTAGTTGCTCCACGGCACGTGTTATCTTTCCACACCAGGGCTCGAACCCATGTCCTCTGCAATGGCAGTTGGAGTCTTAACCACTGTGCCACCAGGGAAGTCCCTATAGCTCTATGTTTTAGAATTTTTAGGAAACATCATACCTTCTCCAGCGCGGCTGTTAGCAATTGACATTCCCACCATCAGCGTAGCAGGGTTCCCTTTTCTCCACGTCCTCTCCTCCATTTCTTGTTTTTACGCTTTGTGAGGATGACCATTGTGACTGGGGCAAAGCGATACATCTTTGTAGTGTTGATTTGTATTTCCCGCATGTTTGGTTGGCTACAAAGGGTGTGTGGGTTTCAGCCTGTACGCCCTCTTTGGCCAACTGCATCATAGGCAATGTTGAGCAGCTTTCATGTGCTGTAACGGCGAGTCCAATCTACCTCTTGCAGTCCGGTTCCTGCAATTCTGCCTCGTCTTCAAGTCCTTTTCAGTTACTGACCCCGAGACGTTTTCCCCGATAGTTGTCATTTACACCCCTGCAGGCCTTGCGGATCGCGGTGCCCCTGAGCACCTGTCTTCAACTTGTTTCTGGAACCGGCCACCAAGTAGCAGGATTGCTTCAAGCCCCATTCTGGTTACAGGGGCAGCCTGAGCCTTTGGGAAATTCCTCTTCCTGATTGGAAATTAGAGTGGCATGTGCTGTCCAAGCACGGGGAGCTCGTTTTTCATTCCTGTCCCCCCTTCCCCCTCATCCTCCCGACAAATTCCAAGCCGTGCACGAGCGGCTGTTGAGTGTGCGGACTCCCCAGTTGGGGAGAGTGTAAGGAACGAGGCTGGAGCGGGGACCCCTCCCCCAGGACATGTGGAGATGGGGTGACTTTTCCAAACTCTTCCCGACCCTCCGGCCCCCCATCCTCTGGGGTTCTGTCCGGACGCCGCGGGGTTTCCAGCGGTGCGGGGCTCGGGGGCCGCCCTGCGGGGAGCAGCCCTGATCCCGCGCCTGCAGCGCCGCCTGCTGGTGTCTCCGTCCTGCGTCGGTCACGGTCTCCATCTTCCCCGCTGCCTCGGGTGCCCTGTCTCCACAGGGTCCTGCGATCAGCCCCTCTGCCCCACCGCCACCACGCCCAGCTCCACACCCCTCGTCAGCCTCAGGGATGACCCAGGACTGGGCTCCCCGCCTGCCCACCCCCGCTCGGTGTCCTCAGGCCCCCTGTGCAGACAGGTGAGGACCCCCTGCAGAGGCTCCCAAACGCTTCTCCCCTCCATCCTCCCCGGGCTCGGCCCAGGTCCTGTCGGGATGGTCCACCCTCACCAAGCCCCCAGGTACACTCCCAGGGCGGGCACCGGGCCTGCTGCGTGCACGGCTGTGCGTCCTGCTGTATACACAGGCATGACCCTGCCCCAGGGTGCAGGAAAGGCAGCCTTGCCTCGGGACCTGGGGAGAGGGGCTGCCCACAGGGCGGACGTCGGCGCTCGGCTCACCAGGCAAGGGCAGCATTGTTCTCGCTCCTTGGCCCTTTCTCACCCAGCCTGACCCCGACCCGGCTTTGTGCCCACCCCCGCTGTCCCTCCATTGGCCTCGCTCTTGTGAGCAGAGCAGGACAGTGTGGTCAGCGGTCACAGGCTGAGACACAGACACTGGCTGACCCGCGTGCACCCAGCTGACCCCACGGAACGGGCACCGCACCAGGGCCCGTGCGGTGTGGGTTCACCTGCCCACAGAGAGGCCGGGCCTCTGTCCTGGCTCCAGAGGTCACCTTGAGTCCGACGGGAGTGTCCGTGCTCCGTGGGCCTCGCTCCAGGCCTGTCTGTGCTGACGGCGTGATACACGGTGGGGCTTCCTGAGTCGCCCCCGGGGGCTGGAGGCCAAGGTCAGGCACATGGCGGTCCCCACATGGACGAGACAGACCCCAATAAACCCTGCACTTCAGGACTCAGGTGGGCTTCCCTGGGCGGCCACAGCCGAGGAGGCTGGCCCCTGCTTGTTGCCTCCGTCCTCGCTGATTTTAACTTGCATGTTCAGCATAATAAACCCTGGGTATAACAGCTTCGGGGAATCTGGGAGCCTCCAAGAAAAAAGAAGCCGGGGAGGGGGTCTCTGGGTCCCCAGCTCTGCAGTTGGGGTCAGAGGTCGGTGGGGAGGATCTTGGGGCCCTGGAATCTGAAGGACCCCCTCCCAGGGGAGGGGGTAGGAGACCCGGGTGGTAGTTAAGCTGAGTCCAAGGCCCTCCTTTGTAGGAGGCATCTAGCCCCGGGGATCCCGAAGAGGCCGGCCCCCTCCTCCCCTCTGCCCCCAGGCCTGGTCCCTTCTCTTGAGAAGCTCCCTAGGGTGGGGTCCTGGTGCTGGAGGTGCCCCGATGCTGTGGCCTCCAGAGCCTCCAGTGAGGATAACGGGGGCGGGGGAAGACTTGCTCACAGAGAGGGAGCTTCTGCCAGAACAGAGCCTGGGTTTGCTGCCCCGACCCCAGGTGCCCTGGGGCAGGAACGTGAGAGCGAGGCTCCCACCCCTCCCAAGACACCCAGGACCCATGGGCGCTGGTCGCTGACTCCCACACAATACTAAAATCTCCCACGCAGGCCTGACGGGTGAGAGACACTATTTAAAGACTATTAATGGGGCCAGGGGGGCCCAGGGGGTGGAGCTGGGGGTGGGGAGAGTTGGAAAATCACCCAAGGACACACTCCCTGCAGCGACCCCCCAGGTGAGCCCAGGTGGAGGTGGACCCATCAAGTCAGAGCCCACATTCTGGGTCTTTGGGGGACAAAGAGCCAAGCACCCCCAGTCCTTGCCCTCACCTGCTGCACTTAGGGCCTGCCCTGTCTTCTTCATGGTCAAGTTTCACCCCTCCCAGAAGCCCTCTTGGGGGATAATGCGATGGGGGTGTCCATGGCAGGACTGGAGGGTCTGTGGTGGGCTGGAGGCCACATGACAGGCAGGAGGGCTCCCACCGATCCTGCCGGTTCGCACCTCCTGGTCCGAGGCCTGCACAGAGCCCACCAGGCTGTGGATGTGGTAGAAGGTGCAGAGGTCCGGGGCCCGGTCCAGCCCATGCAGGTGTCTGACCACCGAGCGGTCGGTGTGGAGCATTCCCAGGGAGCCCTGGCCGTGCTCGCACCCTCCCGGGAAGGACACGTCAGCGTGGTCCCTGGAGTGACCGGGAGGTCAGCCAGAAGCGCCCCCCACCCAACCCCACTGTTACCACAAGAAATAAGAGACAACTCCGTGCAGAAACACAGAACAGCACCAGCCTGATGCTGTCCTGAGGAAGGTCGGCTGGCGTCTGGGAACTGGGTGCTACAGTGGGTTGAATGGGGGCCCCCAGAAGTTATGTCCACATCATGCCCCCCAGAATCTGAGAATGGAACCGTATTTGGAAGTAGGGTCTTTGCAGGTATAATTAGTTACGGATCTGAAGATGAGGTCATCTTGGATCAGGGTGGCCCTAAATCAGTGACAGTGTCCCTCTAAGAGACCAGAGGAGAGACACAGACACACAGGAGGCACCATGTGAAAATGGAGGTAGAGATGGGAGGGATGCAGCCACAAGCCCAGGGACGCCTGGAGCCCCCAGAAGCTGGAAGAGGCAGGCAGGACCCTCCCCTGGAGCCTCCGGGGGGAGCGCGGCCCTGGGACACCTTGACCTCAGACGTCTGGTCTGCAGGACTGAGAGAGGACGGGTTTCTGTTGCCCTGAGCCTCCGTCTGTGGTCGTTTGTCACAGCTGCCCCAGGAAGCTAATGCAGCTGGTGAGCAGGTCCCTGCCCTGATCTAAGCCCTCCCACCTCCCGTTAGGGGCAGCCCCCTGCGCCTGTGCTGTGTGCACAAACCACGTGGTTCATGCTGAACCCCGGCTCCCCTTCTGGGCACCGGCATTTTGGAGGGTGAGGGCAGAGAACACCACGTGACCAGCCCCCAGCCGGGTGCCAAGCCTCTGATGAGCTTCCCTGGGGACACGGGGGTGCGGGTAACTGTCGTGGTTCTGCCCTTTGTGGCTGGGGGAAGAGACACCCTAGAGCCCCTCGAGGGAAGGAGGGGGCATGAAGGGTCATGAGGTGACCGGAGCAGGGGCCCTCCCTCCCTGCATCCCCACTGTGTGCTGTGACCCATCTCAGCTGTGAGCACACAAGCCACGAGCATGTGCCGAGTCCTGTGAGCCTCCCAGCCGGTCCCTGAAGGTGAGGGCGGCCCTGCAGACCCCAGCCCTCTCCTCCACGTCTAGCGGGTGGAAGACCCACTTCTCCTTGCCATTCCAGAAGCGGTTCTGGAGCTGTCCTGGGAGGGCTTCTGGGGTTATGCAGGCTGAGCCCCTGTTGCTATGCACCCACTTCCCCACAGGAACATCCAGAGCAAGCAGTTTGCCCTGTTGCCTGAATGCCCCCCACCACTTTTCTCAGGAAAGAATCAGGGTTTCTGTAGCAGCGTCCGCAGGCAGCTCTGCATCTGGGCCCACGTTCACATCTTCTGCGTAAACACCGAGAACCTTCCCTGACACGTGCCCCGGCTGACCACCTCCGCAAGCCGACCACAGGCCCCAGTGAGGGCGTCAGACTGACCGCCCGTCTCAGGCTCCGCCTCTATTGTCAGAGTTGCTGCAGGCCCTGCTCAGAACCCGTGCTCCCACCTTTCACAGGGCTGTCCTCCACCCCCACCTTCAGCAGGAGTTCACCTAAGTATTTAAGTTAAGGGGTCCAGAGATAAGAAAGGAAGCTACAAACAAACAGATGGAGCCAGCTGGGACCAAGATGGCAACGAATGTGACCTGCAACAGACCCCGAGTCTCATCACGTGTTGAATTTACTATATCAGCATATTCAGTGACACAGCCACCGGTGGCCGTGACTGGACATGAACGACCAGAAACGGGTAAAAGGAGGTGGTGCCCCACCCCCTTGGAAAAAGCCCCGCCCCTTCCCCGGAAGGCCTCTTCACCCCATCATTAGCCTCACTCCTCCTCCCTTTGTCTTTACTCTTTAAAACTAAAGCACTCTCTCCAGGAGGGCGAGAAGGTGATCTGTGAACTTAGTTACCGCTTCTGCATTCTCTGGCCACTGAACAGAGCCTGTGCTGTGCTGGTCTCAGCTTTGGTTTTGTTATTTGCCTACTTGCACCCCCATGGAAAGAGGAAAGCTTCCCCGCCGAGGCAGAGCGCCTCGCCAGGCCGGGGCCGAGCAGGGGCCACGTGACTTCACTTGGTAGCAGTCTGGAAGGGGGCGGTGCTCTCTGCCCGCGGGGTCGGGGAGGGAACACGTACAGCCACAGCACCGGCTCCGCGGACGGCACGGCCCCTCGTGGGCCTGCACCCTGTGCTCTCGTCCCCCAACGCCTGACACCCCCTGACAGTCGTGACGCGGTGACACTGGCTGCCGGGCGTCCAGTCTGGAGGGACCAGAGGCAGCACCTGGTGCCAGATCAGACGTGCCTTCTCACGGGCAGGAGACACAGGAGATATTAGGACTTTGTGTCTAGAAAACAAAGCAGGCGGCTGGAAGGTGATCTGAGCTGTGGACTCGAAACCCACGTGCGAGGTGAGAGCTCCCCCCGGACACCGGCTCGGAAGCTTCCGCACAGGCGAGACCACCCGGTGCTTCCTGCTCGGCCCCTGCAGGCCTCCCTGTGGGCACAGCTGCACCTGCAGTCCTCGGGCTCCCCGACCCCGAGCCTGAAGGGCCGAGGCTGCCAGGGCCTGGGACGCGAGGGTCCCTCCACCAACGCTGCTCGGCCCCTCCTCCCAGTGACCAGGGGAGGGAAGCCCCGCGGAGTCTGAGGCCCAGCACAGGCACAGCTCACACCCACTCCAGGACCCCCGGCCCCGCCCTGCTTCCTCAGGCCCCCCGTCTGCACCTCCCAGAGCCCGTGCCCCACAGACCCACGTTACACACACTGCTCCGTGTCCTCTTCCCACATGGAACACCCCCATCCCTGCTTCTCCCCAGTGACAGCCTGGACCTCGAATGTTCTGGGCAGAAAGAAGGCAAGGAGGACGCCGGCCTGTCCCGTCTGCCTCCCGGGGGCCCAGACACAGGGCTCGGGGGCTGCTGGGCCTTGAGGTCTGGATGCTTCCAGGTGTGGCATGAAGCTGCCACTGCCCGCTGGAGCTGCTCCTTCCGAGATTCAGGAAACAGGGGGACCCACCAAACGGAGCCCCTCCCCCGGCTCTGCTGCAAGTCTGCTCGGATTTGCTCGCCTGACCCTGAAGACAGACCTGCGGGAAGCAGGGCCTGCGATTCCCATACTGACCGTGTTCTGTGGAATTTCCACTAGACCCCTTCCTACCCGGTTCTGAGCAAATTACTAGTCAGTCCGTGCTACCACCACCCCATGAGCAGACCAGGAAGCTGAGGCTCCGAGAAGCCAGGTAATCCAGCCAGAAGCACAGCTGTGGGACCACGGAGTGGGGTCTGCACCCGCCGCCCACCCAGGGGGAATACCCCCCCCACGCAGGTTCCACGCCCGTTCTCTTCACCCCCTCCCGGGGCCAGCGCACAGAGCCTCCTCCTGGGGGGACTCACTCACCTTCTTCTAACAGGATCCGTCTCACTGTCCTGTTCTGGGATCACCCGGCAGGCTTGTCACTGAAGCACGTTCAGCCTCATGTCACCAGGGCAGCTTTCCTGGATCACACTCACCACCTGCACGTCCACTCCCAGCTCAGACCCAGAAAGGACCCCTCGGCCCCGAGCCCCATGGCTCTGCCTGGGCTCCCACCCTCTCCTGCCTGGTCCGTCCCTTTCATGTCCCCCGCAGGGTCACCAGGAGCTCCCACCTGCCCCAGGCAGGCCCTCTGCTCTATCCTGGGGAGGCCTCTGTGGTGTCAGGTGGAAGACACAAGAGATGCCCGTGGGGCCTCCCTCACGCAGCCCAGTGGCCAGCACCCGCCTACTCACCTCATCACTTGGGATGAACAAGGGTTCAGGAGGTCCGTGGCATCTCCTGGTCCTCATTTCATCCCAGCACTGCCCACAGGGAAGTTGCTAAGCAACTCTGTGCCGGCTGCACAGAGAGGACACTCATACACATGGCCCCCTCCCAGCACGCGAGGCTCTCGTGGTCAGGCCCCTCCCAGGGTATGGATCTCAGCTGAGCAGGTACCCAGCAGCCCACGGGGCTCTCGTGGTCAGGCCCCTCCCAGGGTATGGATCTCAGCTGAGCAGGTACCCAGCAGCCCACGGGGCTCTCGTGGTCAGGCCCCGCCCAGGGTATGGAGCTCAGCTGAGCTGGTACCCAGCAGCCCCCGGGGCTCTCGTGGTCAGGCCCCTCCCAGGGTATGGAGCTCAGCTGAGCAGGTACCCAGCAGCCCACGGGGCTCTCGTGGTCAAGCCAATCGCAAGGTATGGAGCTCAGCTGAGCTGGTACCCAGCAGCCCACGGGGCTCTCGTGGTCAGGCCCCTCCCAGGGTATGGAGGTCACCTGGGCAGGTACCCCGGCAAGGCTGGGCACACAGGAACTGTGCACGTAGCCCTTCTTTCAGAGCACCCCCAGCTCACCCGTTGGTCAGAGCTGACACAAAGCACCTCAGAGCAGGACCTGAACTAACAAACAGCAGCTCCGGGACAGGTCTGTGACTCTGGGCTTCACTTTGTGCGGCCTCCTTCCACCGGGTCTTCCAGAGGCTTCCACTGCAGCCGGGGCACCAGGCCTCTGCTTTCACCCATCACCGCTCCTCTCCCTGACTCCTGGGTTCCTCTCATTAGGAGAGGGTCTTCTTGAAGTTGTCTCCCACTCATGGGCCAGATAAAATGATTAGAAAACAAGCCAGAGCTGCAGCCCCTTGTCTATCCTGACCCTCAGGACCTATACCTGTTCTTGGACCTGGCCGGTGCAGCAAGGCCCATTTTCTGCAACTGTGAGCCCCTGAGGGGCGAGGATTGGCTGACCTGGGCAGCCTGACCCGGCCGGCCAGCCCTCCCCAGGTGTGCCTGGGCTGAGGTCAATATAAACCCCGCTCCAGGCAGCAAGAGCGCCTGCAGCTGTGCCTGATGCCATATTCTCTGCCCCATCGGCAGTCTCGGGGCTGGGCTGCTGGGAGGGAGTAGGGCCCACGGCTCTGTGCGTGGCCCGGTGCGAGTGGGGCTGTGCTGGACTTTCTGCAGGAGTTGCCGGGCTGCCACCTGCTAAAGAAGAGGATGTGTCACCCATACCTGCCGCTGGAATTTCTCCCCGGGCAGAGGTGAGGACGGAGGAAAGCAGTGGAGGCCGGGACAGGAGGGGTACGTCAGGCAGGGAGATGGAAAGCTTTCAGAAAAGCGCCCGGGACCAGAACCATCCTGGCTGGCCTGCAGGCCCCAAGTCGGCCTGCGTGCTGTGGCTGGTGTGGCCCCATGGCCCTTCCTCTAGGTTTTCAAGTCCTTGCACACATTCAGGTGTTTTAGCTGGGAAGGGTGGGAACAGTTCAGCAGCCGCTGGCCTGCGGGTCAGCTCACGTTTACTCAGGGACGCCTCGGCACGGTCCCCCAGCTTTGCAATGAGGACGCGCCTTGCAGGGGGGCTGCTAGCTGCATGGGAGACGATTCCCCACCTCTGACCAACTTCAGAATTGTTTCCCACTGGAGCAAGTGCCCCGATAGGGTTTTCCTCTGTGTAACTAGTGGATTCTTAATTAGCAATGTGAACGGTGATATCAGAGGTCCTGAATCAGGATGGAAATATCCCCAACTTGTACAGGCGTAAAAACCTGGGGAGGGGTTTTCCTGGTGGCGCAGTGGTTGGGGGTCCGCCTGCTGATGCAGGGGACGCGGGTTCGAGCCCCGGTCCGGGAGAATCCCACGTGCCGTGGAGCGGCTGGGCCCGTGAGCCATGGCCGCTGAGCCTGCGCGTCCGGAGCCTGTGCTCCTCAACGGGAGAGGCCACGGCAGTGAGAGGCCCGCGTACCGCAAAAAAAAAAAAAAAAAAAAAGAAAGAAAGAAAAAAAACCCCAAAAAACAAAAACAAAACAAAAAACCCTGGGGAGGCCGTGTGCAGCCGGCACCCTTAGGGATGGGCTTTTGACTGACCCCTCAACGTTCTGGTGTCCAGCCACTGCTTTAGAATTTCTGGGGCCCAATGCTGACTCTAAGGGTTCTGCAATTTAGACTCTGTCGGCCTTTAATGAGTCCCGCACTTCCAGGGTCCCACAGAGCAGGGTCTGTGTGACTGTTCTGTGGCTTTTGTAACAAACGACCACAAGCTGGGTGGTTTAAAACAGCAGGAGTTCATCCTCCCCCAGTCCTGGAGACCAGACATCTGAGATCCAGGTGTTGCAGGATGGCTTCTCCTGAGGCCTCTCTCCTTGGTGCTTAGACAGCCATCTTCTCCCCAGGTCCTCACATGGTCTCCCCCTGTGCCTATCTGTGTCCTAATCTCTTCTTGTAGGACATCAATCCTATTGGATTAGGATACACCCTAGTGACGTCATTTTAACCTTGATCACCTCTTTAAAAATCCCATCTCCAAATACAGACACATCCTGGCGTCCTGGGGGTTAGGGATTCAGCCTGTGGATTTGGGGAGACATGACTGAGCCTATACCGTCCTCCTTAGGAAGCAAGTGTGCCTCGGTCCTTCCTTCCCTCAAGTCATACGAGGTGAGCTAATGGCTCAAGGAGAGGCCACTCGTGCAGAGTTTGTGTCCCAGCTGGGGAACCCTTCTCTGCTCTCTTTGATCAGGCAGTGGCAGTGCCAGCCCCCTCCTGAGGTGAGCAGTTCTGGGGTTTCCTGCCGTGTCACCTGGCCTGCTGAGGTGCTCAGTGTCTGGGAACCCAGGAGCCAGCAGCCTAGTGGGGCTGCCGGGGACTCTCAGGGCCTTGGCAGATGTCTCTCCTGGCAGATACCCTAGCGAAAGTGGGGAAACTTTGGGGGATTACAGGAGGGAGAGAGTCACAGTCTCGTTTATGCTTCAGAAAGAGCACGTTGGGGTGGGATGTGAGACGCACCGTGGGGCAGGGAGGTTTGTCGGGCCTGATGGAGGAACCAGGCACAAGATCGGGCTTGGGCCAGGGCTGTGGGCGTAGAGGAGAATTAGCGCGGGAACTGGCCACAGGCTGTTGTCGAAATATCGGCTTCCCAGTGCACCGAGGCCGAACAGAAATACGGAGATGGGGGTTTTGGAGGAAGAGAGAGATGGCTTAATTTTTGCCAGGCAGCAGGGAAGACACAGCCGGCTAGCACCTCAAGAACTGGGCACCCCTCCTTGAGAATCAGGGAAGGTTTTATATGTGGGGCTCTCGCAGTCTGGGATATAGGATGAGGATCAAAATAGTGAAGGTCTTGCATTCCTCCTTTCCTTTGCATTATTTCAAATCAGTCACAGCTGGCGTCAGGCCGCCCGGTAATCGGGGTCCGGCAGTCTGGTAATTGCGTCCATTTGCCTCTGGTTTATCGGCCGGTGACCTTGTCTCTGAAATGAAAAACTATAGGGGGTTATTTGTTGTGAGGGGCGTATAGAATGTAAGTGCGTTACATAATAAGGTTAGGGAGTGAGAGGCCGGGGCTGTAACACACACAGTGAGGGGTGATGGGTGCCGAAGGTAAACCCCGTAGTGTCAGGGAGTGAGGTTAGCTTTGTGAAGTACAAATCTAGTTACTACAAATGAGTGACAGAGGAAAACAAGGAGTGATGAGCTCTTTCAGGCCAGGTTACGCTTCTTCTCCAGCCTGTTCGCTGTCCCCTTGTTTCCCTTGTTCTCGGGGCAGGGAAACTTCGTTTCTGTTTTTGCTGCAACAAGACTGTGGAGGAGGAGCTGACGGTCACTGGGGCCCAAGGCGAGTGGGAGCCTGGGAGGCCCCAGTGTTACCGAACCGAACGTGGGTCCGCTCGCCCGAGGGCAGCAGAGCCAGTCTACTGACACCGGGGGTGGTGGAGGAAGGTGCAGCCTGAATTGTCAAAGTGCCGATACAAGGAGGCCAGGTGGCCTGTGCTCTAAAACCCGGAGCTCCCTGAAGGATTTCAGCAAAGCAATTTTCAAGGCCAAGTGAAGGAGGGGGGTCGCAGGGTATGTGATCAGCTGGTGCACAATTCTCTGATTGATGGTGAGGTAATGGGCGGTTAACGTTATAAATTCTTAAGCACCAGGAGCTCCGGGGTTACCTGTTCCTGATCATCAAGTAGTTAATTTCTTCCACTTGGTGGTGGAGGAAGCATGCATCAGGCACTGTCATCCGGGTACTTCAGAGAGGAGCGACAGCAGAGGGTGTGGGGGAGGGGTCTGTCCTGGGAAGGCCCCACAGGGTCCTGCTCGGTTACTCCTGGTGCCTGGGCTCAGCAACCTGGGAAGGTGGGGCTGCTCCTGGGTGTGGGGAGCTGCAGGATCCCAGTCCTCTGAAACCCTGCTAAGCCCCCAAGGTGAGATGGGTGTGCAGTGACTGGACGGAGGCGTCTGGCCTGGGAGAGGGGTCCGGGCTGGAAATGTCACTGGAATCATGGCAGGGAGGGAGAGGAAAGGCAAAGTGGGGGCAGATGGGTCACAGCAGACTAATGCAGGTGACTGCGTTCTTGTTGGAAGCAACTCAGAGCCAGAAAGGAGTGGCCGTCAGTGGCTCAGCTCCATTCTCTTGTTCCTTTGTAAAACCACTGTGTCAGAGTTTGAGACGCCGCCAGGAGATGTCTGGGTCCAGTGCTGCCGTGGCTTCATCAAAGGGTCCGGGGGGAACACAGAACCACTGCAGGCCCCGCCCATGTCCTCACTGGGAATGAGTCCCATCGGGGCTCCTGGGCTCACAGACTTCAGGGCACCTCTGTCCTCAGGACTGGTCTTCCTCCTTCCTCTCACCTGCTGGTCAGAGGCCCAGGAACCCCCAACCTGGCTCCACCCCCAGGGCCTGGATTCAGAGGCCCAGGAGCCCCCAACCTGGCTCCACCCCCAGAGCCTGGATTCAGTGTCCCAGGAATCCCCAAACTGTCTCCACCCAGGGCCTAGATTCTGGGACAGCTTAGGGGTAAGCAAGACCCTCACGCTCCTTTATCTGCTTAGGGGTGAGAATGTCTTAAACGCTGCAGTTGACTGATTACGGAGTGCTGAGTGTTTCCAGCAGGTGTGGGTGGAAAGATGGGGTGCGAAGTTCCTATGTCTGCAGGGTCTTCCCGGCGTGAAGATCTGTGTGTTCCCCCCGGCCAGTCGGCATCCTCCCAGGAAGCCCAGATCCAGGATTACGAGGGCAGAGGCTCTCCCCTTGCGTACCTGTAAGTTCGCACTCCCACAGCAAGGAGCCTGGCTCCCACCATCTGCCATTTATCTATGCATTGCTCCTTTCCACATTACATGTGCAGAGGTTTCAGAATTGTTAGCTACTACACCCTGGAAAGAACTTCATAAAACAAAGCCCACTGTATATATACGGGCCATTTTGCCTTTAGCCTACAGATTCCATTCATTTCCAAAGGTAACTTAAGTCAGCAGCTTTTACCCCATCCCCTACAGTGAGTTGTTTCCATATATTTCTAATCGTTAGATTCTGTCACATGACGTATTCCATCGTGCAACATCCTACACCCTAAATAACTAAATCTGAGTAGATTATGATTGGCCCCTTGGGCTACACACATCTATGGGCTTAGACAAATGCATAGTGACAGGTATCCATCCTAGAGTATCACATGGACTACTTCAAAGCCCCCACCCCATGATCTGCTTATCATCTATGTAGCTTTGCTTTCCCGGGATGTCATCAATGGGGTCACACTGTGTGCAGCCTGCTCAGGCTGGAGTTTTCACTTAGCAGTACACGCTGAAGGTTTATCCATGTCTTTCCATAGGTGGATGGTGCATTCCTTTCTGCTGAGTAGTATTCCACTGCGTGTGTATGGGAGGAAAAACAACTTTCCCTCTACTTTTCTAGGTTCTTGGTTGAGGCCCCCCCCGCCCCTGTAATAAAAGACAGATTACCAGGAGAAAAGCAGAAGTTTAATAACATGTACACCTTCTGAATAGAGGGGGGACACCACGGAAAACTGAGTCACTCCCAAAACCATCCCCTTCAATACCGTCTTCAGCTAAACACAGAAAAGATGCTGGGGAAGGGGGGAAGGCCAGTTATGGAAGGTTATCATGCAAAGCACAGTAAACAAGGGTGTGGCTGTGTGCACATTTAAGTCAGGACTTCCCCATTGAAAAGAGTTACTTAAGATTTAATTATCCTTCTATGTTTGGTGCAAAGAGGGACATACCCTTATAAATGGAGATTTCTCTATTGTAAATGCCCTTCATAAAACGGCAATCTCAGTTTTCTGAGATTTTTTTAAAAATAAATTTATTATTTTATTTTTGGCTTCATTGGGTTTTCGTTGATGCGTGCAGGCTTTTGTCTGGTTGTGGCGAGCAGGGGCTACTCTTCATTGCGGTGCGCGGGCTTCTCATTGTGGTGGCTTTTCCTGTCGCGGAGCACAGGCTCTAGGCGTGCAGGCTTCAGTAGTTGTGGCACACGGGCTCAGTAGTTGTGGCTCGCGGGCTCTAGAGCACAGGCTCAGTAGTTGTGGCGCACGGGCTTAGTTGCTCTGCAGCATGTGGGATCTTCTCGGACCGGGGCTCGAACCTGTGTCCCCTGAATCGGCAGGTGGACTCTTACCCACTGAGCCACCAGGGAAGCCCCCCCCTCTTTTTTTAAAGCAGACCAATAATCCTTATGCCAGAGAGACATATTTTGAGGTGGCATATTCTCGCCTTGACATGGATGTACCCCAATTTGCTTATGCATTCATCTTTTTTTTTTTTTTTTGTGGTACGTGGGCCTCTCACTGTTGTGGCCTCTCCCGTTGCAGAGCGCAGGCTCCGGACGCGCAGGCTCAGCGGCCACGGCTCACGGGCCCAGCCGCTCCACGGCATGTGGGATCTTCCCGGACCGGGGTATGAACCCGCGTCCCCTGCATCGGCAGGCGGATTCTCAACCATTGCGCCACCAGGGAAGCCCTGCATTCATCTTTTGAAGGATGTCCTGATTTCAAGTTTTTAGCCATTATGGAAGTGCTGCTGTGCATAATTGCATCCTTGTTTGCATTTGGACATAGATTTTCAAAGCAGTTGCCTAAATACTGGAAGTATGATTGTTGGGTCCCAACGTGAGACTTGTTTAGCTTTGGAAAAAACTGCCAAATTGTCTTACAAAGTGGCTGCACAGGCATCCCCCCAGGTATGAGGGAGAGTTCCTTCTGCTCCTCACCCTCTAGCAATTGGTATTGTCATATTTTTGGAGCTTAGCAGTCCCAATTGGTGTGCTATGGTGTCTCATGATTTTAATTTGTAGTTCCCTAATGGTATATGTTGTTGAGCTTGTTTCTGTACGATTTTTACTATCTGTATCTTTTTGGCAGGATGTCTGTTCAGATCATGCTGTTCATGTTCATGCTGGGAGAAGCCCTGTCCCCTCGGGACCTGCTGGGGCTTTGGCTTCAGGAACACGCGGGGCTGAGTCCACACTGACGGCCGGGCTTCGGTACAACCCGGGGTCAAGTCCACACTAACGGAAGCCGGCTCTCCTCAGGACCCGCTGGGGCTTCAGCTCTGGGACACTGGGGGGTCCAGTTCATGCTGACATGAGCCTGGTCTCCTCGGGACCTGCTGGGAGGTGCTGCCGCTGAGGGAGAAGGTGAGAAAAAGTGGGGAGAAGGTTCCTGTGCGTGGCTGACCGCTGCGGGTGTCTGTCTTCAGAGGACCCGGGAGAGGAAGGGCTTGATGTGGAAAACTGGGTGTTTGGCCCCTTTTGTGTGGGGTGTAGACAGAGTTCAGTGTTGTACTTTGGCGAGTGGCATCTGGTTTTCCCAGCACCGTTTATTGAGGGGCCTGTCCTTTCCCCGGCGTATGTTCTGGGCTCCTTTCTTGTGAATTAACTGATCGCATAGCTGTAGGTTGACTCCTGGGCTCTCTGCTCTGCTCCTCTGGCCCGTGTGCCTGTTTCTGTGCCAATGCCACACTTCGTTGGGACTGTAGCTTCGTAATGAAGTGTGAAGTCAGGGAGCGAGAGGCCTCCAGCTCGTTCTCCTGCCTCGGGGTCGCTCTGGCTCTTCTGGGTCCTTCGTGGCTCCACACACAACTTAAGATTGTTTGCTCTGTTTCTATGGAAAATGTCATTGCACTTTGGGTAGGGATTGCATTAAATGTGTACATTAATTTGGCTAGGATGCATATTTTTTAATTAAAAAAAAATTGGGGCCACACCATGTGGCCTGCAGGATGCGGGATCTTAGTTCCCCAACCAGGGATGGAACCCGCGGCCCCTGCAGCGGGAGTGCAGGGTCCCGACCCCTGGGCGGCCAGGGAAGTCCCACCTTAGAATGCGTATCTTCACAGTGTTCTGTTTACTCATGAGCACGGGGTACCTTTCCATTTATTTTTGTCTGTTCAGTTTCCTTTATCAGTGTCTTCCAGTTTTCAGTGTGCAGGTCCTTCACGTCCTTGGTTCAATCTACTCCTCGTTATCTTTTTGGATGCAGTTGTGAGATTTTTTAAAAATTCTCTTTCTGATGGTTCATTATCAGCGTATAGAATCGCAAATGATTTTTGTGCGTTGATTTTTCTTTTTTTGTATCCTGCAGCTTTACTGAATTCATGTTTTAGTTGTAACAGTTTTTTGGCGGTTGAATGTGGAAAACTAGAATTCAGCAATCCCGCGGTTTCAGCTACATCCGGGTCTTCCACGGCACCCGAGACATAGTGGCTCCCAATGTAACCTTCCCACGGTGCCTCTTGTAGTATGTGGACTGCTACAGGGCTGATTAGCATCACCACTGCGGGTGAACTGGATCTGGGTAGGGCTTGGCCTCTATAACAGAGTTTGATGTCTGTGTTTCTGGCGTGGTGACATGGTGGTTTTGATAAGTACTTTATTTTCTAGTAAATTTCAAGTGTATAAAAAACTTTAAATAGCAGTATAAAGTTTTCCACTTTCACAAAATACTCCAGTTTACCATTTAAACCATTTTTTAAAGCTTTTAAAAAATTATTTTATTTTAGTTTTTGGCTGTGTCGGGTCTTTGTTGCTTCACGCAGGCTTTCTCTAGTTGCGGCGAGCAGGGGTTACTCTTTGTTGCTGTGTGCAGGCTTCTCATTGCGGTGGCTTCTCTTGTTGTGGAGCACAGGCTCTAGGCGCACGGGTTTCAGTAGTTGTGGCACGAAGGCTCAGTAGCTGTGGCTCGCGGGCTTAGTTGCTCTGCGGCATGCAGGATGTTCCAGGACCAGCGCTTGAACCCGTGTCCCCTGCATTGGCAGGCGGATTCTTAACCACTGTGCCATGAGGGAAGCCCCATTGAAACCATTTTTAAGTATACAGTTCTGTGGCATTAACTACATTCACATTGTTGTAAAGATATCCTCACCCTCCATCTCCAGAGCTTTATTTTCCCCGTGTGAAACCGGAGCCGTTAAACCCTAACTCAACTCAACCCCTGGCAACCTTATTCTACTTTGTCTTTGAATTTGACTTATCTGGATACCTCATACTAGTGGAATCATACAACGTGTGTCCTGTCTGTGTCTGGCTGGTTTCACTTGGCATAACGACTTCAAGGTTCATGCACGTTGTAGCATGTGTGAGAATTACCTTAGTTTTCAAGGTTGAATCGTATTCCGTTGTGTATATACTGCACTGTACTTGTCCATTCATCTGCTGAAGGATGTGTTCCACCTTTTGGCTGTTGTGAATAATGTTGCTATGAACACGGGGTACAAATGTCTGTTCCAGTCCTCGCTTTCTAATATTTTGAGTGTACACCCTGGAGCGGAATCAAGGGATCATACGTTTTCCATGTTTCTGAGGAGCCACCATACAGTTTTCCACAGCGGCTGTAGAATTTTACTTTATTCCTTTATAGGACAGAGTAATGCAGCTTATGGATCCACCTTATTTTGCTTATCCGTTTACCTGCTGATGGACATTGAAATCCTTTCTACCTTGGGCTATTGGGAACAGCGCTGCTATGAATAATTGGTGTACAAGTTTTTGTTTGAACGCCTGTTTTCCATTTTTGGGGTATATGTCTAGGAGTGGAGTTGTTGAACCACATGGTAATTATATTTTATATTTTTGAGTAAATGCTAAAGTTTTGAACACATAGACTGCACCATTGTACATCTCCACAAGTAACTTTTAAGGGTTCCAATTTCTCTACATTGTTGCCAGCATTTGTTGTTTTTATTTACATATTTAAAAATTTATATTAAAATTTATTTTTACTCTAGCGTGTGTGAAGGGGCACCACACTGGGGTTTTAATTTGCGTTTCCATCATGACTACTGATGTTTGACAGCTTTTCGTGTCCTTGTTGACCATTTGTGTGTCTTGCCTGGAGAGCAGTCCGTGCAAGCCATTTGTCTGTTTCAAAAATGTTATTGTTTGTCTTTTTGTTGATGAGTTGTAAAAGTCCTGGGTATATTCTAGGTAGAGAGTCTTATCAGATATATAATGTGCCAATATTGTCTTCCATTCTGTGGGCTGTCTTTACTTTCTGGATAGCCTCTTTTGATGCACAAAGGTTTGTAAGTTTGAGGAAATCCAATTTATCTATTTTTTCTTTCATTTCTTATGCTTTACTGTCAAATCTAAAAAAACGTTGCTAAATTCATGGTCAGGAAGATTGAATTCCTTGGTTTCTGTGAGAGTTCATACAGTCATCCCTCGGTACCCACTACGCCAGGCTTTAGGCCTGGGGTTGAGTCCGTGTGAGGGTTCAGGGGTCACGGTTTAGGGTTATGGGTCATTGTTGGAGAGTCATGGTAGAGGGCTGTGGTTAAAGGGTCAGGGATTAGAGTTTAGGGGTCAGGGGTGAGGGTCTAGGGGTCTGGGGCTAGGATTGTTAGGGGGTTACGGTTAGAGGTTAGGGTTCTTAGGGTAAAGGTTAGAGTTAGGTTTCAGCACAATCGGCCCTCATTGCCCGCCCCTCTCCTCCTCTCTGAAGCCTCCAGAATGGATAGGACTTGCCCAGGGTCAGACAGGAGTCAGGGAGCTGAGGTCAATAACTGTTTTTCTGGCCTCCCTCCCACTAGTCCTGGGCTCTGAGAGAAGAATGAAATGTCTGTTCTTGTCTCGGACTGTTTCTTATCCACCTCGACCTCTGTCAAGGATTGAGGAGCATGTCAGAAGTCAGGCATGGTTTCCTTCGGCCCTCCTACCTGGGGAGGGTGATGCTGGCCCTACTCTGCCTGGGCAGCCCCAGGGCCCAGCGCAGCCCAGACAGGAGGGCGCTCAGTGGACATGTGTGGATTTATACAGGACCGGGTGCAGTGACCTGCCAGCCCCCGGATGCTGCCTTCTTAAGGGCCGGTGGGGCCCTCCTGGAACTGGAGGCATCCTTTGTCCCATCTGAGTGGGCATGAGAGATGATCAAGTCTCAGGCAGGACAGCCCTTGACCTCTGACTCGCCAGGCAGGCATCTGTGGTCCTCTAGTTCAGTCCAGCCTGGACATTGTCAGGCCCTCATGGACAGTTACGGAGCTGACCATGATGCCGGGCGATTCAAGAGCTACCTGGGCAGTGTAGACCTTCCTATGAGAAGTTTCAACTACCAAGGTGCATGTGGTTGAGAAAAAGGCCTCCCGCTCACAGCCTCATAGGCTGCCAAGAGAAGTAATAATCCTCTAAACATTGGATTGTGTCCCTGACACAACACCCATACAGCAGACCGTGGCCCTGCAGTCCTTTGTCCTTTCAGTCGTTAGAAACTTTTGACATGCATATTCATTAGGAGTCAAAGATATGGGAGCAACTGGACCTCCAAATGGGAGGTTGACACTGAGACTGCATTGTCCTGGAGAGCCATATACATCCAAGTGGCCTCTGGAAAGCCTGCCAATTATGGGTTCCATGGCATGGAAGAGTTCTTGAGCCTCCCGTTACTTCATTGCACGCGAGTTTCCTTACCACCTTAGCATTTGGTTTCTTCCTGTTAGTAAAGGAGAGAGAAGAAACTGGAAAAGGAACAGTATTGTTTTTCAGGGATGGGTAGTTAATATGGCCAGGGAGATGGCATAGCTCAAGGGCTCCCACCTCTCAGGGGCAGGGATGAAGTCTGTGTGTCTTCTGAGGGCACATGGGCTGAGATGTGAGGATCTGACGCCCAAGGAAAGACACTTGCGTTTACCACCACCAATGATCCTGACTTTTCAGCAAGTGAAAGAACTTCTTGCCATCTTGGGAGGACAGGAAGAGCACTGGATGAGTAGCTGCAGCCCTGACCCTAGGTGAACCCCTTTCTTCCTTTTGTGTCAGATTCTGTGCTGTGCAGTGAGCTGTCATTGACTTAGAATCTGCTGCTTTCTCCAATCCAGCGTCTGTTCTCAGGCCCAAGCGCCTCAGTTTTCCTTTGGGAATTACATCTCACCTGCTTCCAGTCCAGACAGTTCCAGAAGGATGAGCGCGTGTTGCACCAGCTCGAAGATGGGTTTACAGCCCACATCTAGCCAGTCCCATTTTCCATCTCCTGGTGATGGGTCAAGGGTGAGAATGCCACCCAAGCCAGATCAAAGGCATTTAAAGCCATGACTTTCTTGGAATCCAGGAAAAGGAGAAACTCTTTCTCGGAAAATGGATGGTGAGTGGTTGCCAGCCTAGAACAGCTGTTGGTCCAAGGGCAGTGCGAGAGCCTGTGCCTGTGAATGGGGTCCCCCACAGGCACTGAGCAGGACAAAGGCGTGGAGAGAAGCAAGGTCACACTGAGACAGTGTGAGCCACGGGACCTGCCAGATCCAGTCCCATCCTTCAACTTGCCACTTGCAAGTATTAATGCATTTCTACCCTGACGATAAATACTAATTTATTTTACTTCCGTAAGTGTGTCCAGTCGCTGGGGAGAGAAAAAGTCCTGGTTGATACATCTGAATCAACAATCCCTGGTCCTTCCTCAGGTGTCCTCACTGGGTAGGCGTGGCTGGGGGAGGTGAAGACCCCGGGTGGGGTCATATACTAGGGGAGCTGCCAGACAGCTCTGTCCCTGCTCCTTCCCTGTCCCGGGAGAGGGAGACCCTGGAACAGTGATAGGATAACCAGTATGGGGGAGAGGTTCCTCGGTGATTCATTGGTCTTTTTGTATTTTCCTTAATTTAGGGTTCATTTTGGTAATGTGGTTTTTTTTTTTTTTTTTTTACAAGGAAATACCCCTTTTCCTGTAGATTTCCAGTTTGTTACAGTAGGTTTTTCTTATTTGACGTTTAATTTTTCCTGTCTAATTTTCTACAGAATCATGACAAATAATGAACCAATATTGATACTTTACTATTAACGGAAGTTCCCATTCATGTTCCCTTTGTTATACCTTTCCTTGTTCCAGGGTCTCATAGGACATGGGGTCATCATGTCTGTTTAGTCTCTTCTGGGCTCTGACAGTTGCTCAGACTCTCCTGGTTTCCATGACCTTGACAGTGTGGAGGAGGACTGGGCAGGTATTTTGTAGACTGCCCTGCACTGGGATTTGCTTGGTGGTTCTGTCGTGGTTCGACTTGGCTTTGAGAAAGCAGATCACAGAGGTGAAGTGACTCCTCTTCACTGTATATCAAGAGGACAGGCTCTTAAGGAAGCTTCTCACTTATATTCTTAACTTTGGTCACCCAGCTGAAGTAGTGTTTGTCAAGTTTTCCCACAGTGAGGTTAATTTTTTCCCCATGTCCATCCTGTGTGTCTTATTTAGGAGGAAGTCATAATGCAGAACCCATGCTTGAGGAGAGAGGGGTTAGCTTCACATCCTTGATGGACAGCTGAGTGGCTATATATATTGTTGAGAAGCTTTCTGCATAGGAGATTTCTGTTTAACACCATTTATCAAAAACGATGTAATTTATTTTTACCAGTTTGGACCTGTGAATAATTATTGTAAACTTTGGGTTATAATCCAGCACTACATTTTTAGACTGCTTAGTTAATTCTTGCTTTGGCTGTTGAGAGCTTTTTCCATTTCCTCCTGTTTTCATTTTACATAATTTTTCTTTTGTGGGTTTTTAAAATTTTTGGTACCTCTTTACTTTCTGATATTTTAAGGTTATCCTGTTTCTTATATTTACCGTCTTAGTCCTAGCATCAGCCCTTTCTTCAAAGAGCCCTTGTTCTTTTTATTAGAGAATGGTTTTAAAAACTTACATGTGGGAGCTAAATGTGCTCAGCTGACAGTACATAGAAATATATGCATGTATCCCAGGCTATGTCTATACACATAATTATAAAGATTTCCATGTGGAACTATGTGTACGCTAAAGATAGTTTATACTGATATTTCCAACTTGATCTGTTATGACATGGCTACTGTAACCTTCTCCCTTTGTTTGACTGTAACATCCCACTGCAGTGGTAAGAAACCTGGCTTCCACCATTTGTCATTTGTTCAATTAAGCGCTTGTTCCATTCGATTACTGATATGGTAGTTTCAGTACCGTTAGCTACTACCCCTCATGGGAAATAACATAGAGTCCCCTGTGTATGTATGGCACATTTTGTCTTTGGCCTACAGAGTGTGTACGTTTCCAAAGTCAACTCAGGGCAGCCCATCTGTCCCGCTACCAACAGTGAGTTTTTTCATACATTTCTGAATCAGTTAGATTCTTTGTTACATTCTGTATTCCAGTCTTTGACGCTCCCATATCCTAAGTAGCTAAGTTTGAATAGATTGTAAATTACTTGTTGGGTTGTAAAAACTCTGTGGGTGTAGACAAATGCATAGTGACAATTATTCACCACTAAAGTATCATGGACTGTTTCAACCACATATTCCGTAAACTGTTTACCGTTGTCAGTTTTGCCTTTTCTAGAATGTCATATAGATGAGGTCGTACAGTGTGTAGCACTTCAGACTGGATTCTTTCACTTAGCAATGTAAGTGTTAGATGCATCTATTTTTTTTTGCACGGGTTGATGGTCCACTCCTTTATATCTCTGAATGCTATTGCATTGCACGTATATGAGAGGAAAAATAATTATCCCTCTACACTTCTATGTTCTTTATTGAGATGTCCCTTGTAATGAAAAAGAGACGAACTGGAGAAAACAATCCGAAGTTTAATACATACCGTGCATACCTCCTGTATACTTGAAAGATACCCAGGAAAACTGAGTCACTCCCCGAAATGGCCCAAGCCATTAGCTTAAATGCTATCTTCTGCTGAGAACGAAAGAAAGATGTTAGGGAATGGAGGAAGCCATTTAAGGGATGTTATTGGTCAAAGCCCAGTAAACAAGAGTATGGTTGTTACACAGATTTACATCCAGGCCTATTTCATTGACAAGTTTTTTTTAACTTTTATTTATTTGGCTGCACCGGGTCTTAGTTGTGGCCTGTGAATCTTTAGTTGTGACATGCGGGCTCTTAATTGCAGCATGTGGGATCTAGTTCCCTGGCCAGGGATTGAACCCTGGTCCCCTGCATTGGGAGCATGGAGTCTTAACCATTGGACCAGCAGGGAAGTACCAACAAGCTTTTCTTGATATTTAGACCAAATCCTGGTCCAGAGAGGGACGTACGCTTACAAATGGAGATATCCTTAATAAATGTACATTTCCCTCCTAAAAGGACATTTTCTACTTGGTTTTGAACGATTCTCCTGGGTCTGCTGTGTCTTAACTTAATCAGTCCCAATAGTCCTTTTGTCAAATGGGCCCATTTTGGGGTGGTGTGTTCTGCTCCCCTTGACGTGGATGTGCCCTAATTTGCTTATGAATTCATCTACGGAAGGCCATCCTGACATCTTTACGTTTTTACCCATTATGAATAGAGCTGCTGTGCATTACTTGATGCTAGTTTCGGTTTGAACACAGTTTTTCAAAGCAGTTGTCTAAATACAAGAGGTACACTTCTTGGATCCTAAGGTGAGACTGTTTAGATTTGGCAAAAAACTGCCAAACTGTCTTCTGAAGTTGGTTGTACATGCATTCCACCAGCATGCTGAGTATATTCTTGTATGCTTTACTGCCTGTTTATCTTCTTGAGCTAGGTGTGTGTTTCAATCTTTACCAAATTTTAATGGCGTTGTTGGCATAACTGGAGTACAGATCCTTTATCAGATATGGGTTTGGGAAATAGTTTCTTGCAGTTTGTGGTTTGTCTTCTGTTTTTCTGAATAAGGTCACCAGACTCAAAGTCATGTAGATTATCTTTTTTTCTAGGATTTTTATAGTTTGGTAATTTTAAATTTGTCTATGGGCAATTTTGAGTGAATTTTGTTTGAAGTTGTAAAGTTTGTGTCTACATTCATTTCATTACATATGGTTTGTAATCAATTGCTCCTTAGCCATCTTTTGAGAAGATACAGTGAGATACTTGGCTGCGTTTCAGTTTGGATTTCCAAACTTAGTATATACAGCAGAACAGCCTTCCGGATGAGGCCTCTGGGTTTGTGAGTGCGGCGCTCCCGGCACTTCTCTGACGTCCCACAGGGGGCGCCGGACCCACCTGTCTGCCCCTGGGGGCACAGGTGCACCCTGCCCACAGACTTTGCTCCGTGACAAGCAGACAGGAGCTTTGTCTCCTGTCGGGGCTTAGGTTTCTGGACCATGAGGCATTGTCCACACTGACAGGAGCTGGGTTTTCTCGGGAACCACTGGTGAGGAGACTCCGCAAGAGGAAAAAATGAGCAAGTGTGGAGAATCTTCCTGTGCAGCTGACTGCTGTGTGGGTGGGGTGCGTCTTCAGGGGACTCGGGAGAGAAAGGGTTTTCGTGGAATACTGTGCGCTTTTAGTTAGTTTTACGTGCAGTGTAGATGGTGACCAGTGTCGTTCTTTGGAGTCTGGTGTCTAGTTTTCCTGGCACTGTTTGTTGATGGCTTTAGGTAGAATAAACATTTTAATAATAGTATTTTTTCTGATGCATGAGCATGGAATATTGTTTTCTATTGTGTCTTCAGTTCCTTTATCAATGCTTCATAGTTTTCTGTGTATATGTCTTTCATGTCCTTGGTTAAATTTATTGCTAAATAGTTACGTACTTTTTGATGGAATTGTAAATGGGATTGTTTTCTTAATTTTTCTTGCTGGTGGTTCATTATTAGTGTATAGAAACAAAACTGATTTTTGTATATTGATTGCATAGTTTGCAACTTTACTGAAATTATTTTTAACATATTTTTTGAAGTAATGTGAAAAATTGCAATACTAAAATCTCACAGTTTCTACTGCACCCCAGGTAATCCACAGGACCCCAAGACATGGTAGCTACTAATATACTCTTCCCACGGTGCCTCTTTATACCATGCGGACTCCTACAAGGGAAATAAGTATCACAACCTTGGTTGAACTTGATCTGGGTAAGTGTTGGCCTCTATAACAAAATTTGATATCTGTCTTTTCTGATTTTCTGGCACGATACTGACATGGTTGTCTAGAACAGTAATTTACTTTCCAGTAATTTAAAATGTACAGAAAAGTTGCAATCATGGCAAAAAGTACTCACATTCGCCACTTCACACAAAATGCTCAGTGTGTTTCGCCCAAGGAACCAGCATATACTCCCTAAATGAAGAAATCCTGATGTCCACAGTATAATTTAATACTCAGCCCCACTTCAACTTTCACCTGCTGTCCCAACTGTGTGAAAATGTCTTTTTCCATCCTGATCCAGTTTTCTTTTTCTGGAACCATTACTGAGTTTCCCCCTCATTTGGACAACCTTGATGGATTTGAAGCAGACAAGATGAGTATGGGATCTAGGTGGTCTTTTCTGTATGGCTTTTTTCACTAAGAAGGTTTTTAATGTTCATTTTTGTAACAAATATCAGCACTACACTTTTTTTTCCATTGTCATTAAAAATACAAAACATGACTTTAGCATTTAATTCACTTTACGTATATAGTGTTGTGGTATTAACTACCTTCATATAGTTGCACAAACAAGTTAACTACCACGTGTACCTCCTGTGTGCATGGGAGATACCCAGGAAATTGAGTAACACCCTGAAATGGCCCAAGACATCGCCTTAAGTACCATCTTCATCTAAAAGAAAAAAAAGGAAGGCTATAGTTTTTTCTATCTACATTCATTTGATTGTATACGGTTTCCAATTGATGTTGTATAACTAGTTGTGGAGCAGTCATGGGACAGGTGGCTTCATTTCAGTTTGAATTCCAAATTTAGTGGATTCTGCAGTCTTGCTACAAGGTTTACAAACTACATATTGGATCAGGACATCCCATGGTGTAACTGGTATTCATGGTTTGTTCAACAGTTAAAATTCTGTGTGATATGAGTTCGTCGCGGAGTAATCCAGGTTAGTTTCTGTTATACATCTGTCCCAGGATGAAAGGACAAGAGAAATAAGACCTAATTTATAAAAGTGCCTTCAAACTAATTGATACTGAAGTATAGTTGACCTACAATGTCGTGTTAATTTCTGCTGTACAGCAAAGTGATTCGTATATACATACATATATACATATTTTTCATATTCTTTTCCATTATGGTTTATTACAGGCTATTGAATACAGTTCCCTGTGCTGTACAGTAAGACCTTGTCTATCCATCCTCTATATAGTAATTTGCATCTACTAATCCTAAACTCCCGATCCATCCCTCTCCCCTGTCTTCCCCTTGACAACCACAAGTCTGTTTTCTATATTTGTGAGTCGGTTTTTGTTCTGTAGATAGGTTCATTTGGGTCTCATTTTATCATCCACATATAAGAGATATCATATGGTATTTGTCGTTCTCTGTCTGACTTCCTTCACTTTGTATGATAATCATCTCTAGGTCCATCCACGTAGCTGCAAACGGCATTATTTCATTCTGTTTTATGGCTGAGTAATATTCCATTGCATATATGTACCACATCTTCTATATCCACTCATCTGTTGAGGGACATTCAGGTTGCCTCCACGTCTTGGCTATTGTGAATAGTGCTGCTGTGAATGCTGGGGTGCACGTATCTCTTTGAATTATAGTTTTGTCTGGATATGTGCCCAGGAGCGGGATTGCTGGATCATATGGTAGCTCTATTTTTAGTTTTTGAGGAACCTCCATACTGTTTTCCATAGTGGCTGCATCAATTTACATTCCCACCAACAGTGTAGGAGGGTTCCCTTTTCTCCACACCCCTTCCAGCATTTATTTGCACACATTTTTTTTTTTTTTTTTTTTTTTTTTTTTTTTTTTTTTTTTTTTTCTGGTACACGGGCCTCTCACTGTTGTGGCCTCTCCCGTTGCAGAGCACAGGCTCCGGACGCGCAGGCTCAGCGGCCATGGCTCACGGGCCCAGCCGCTCCGCGGCATATGGGATCTTCCCGGACTGGGGCACGAACCCGTGTCCCCTGCATCGGCAGGCGGGCTCTCAACCACTGCGCCACCAGGGAAGCCCTGCACACATTTTAATGATGGCCATTCTGACCACTATGAGGTGATACCTCACTGTAGTTTTGATTTGCATTCTCTAATAATTAGCGATGTGGAGCATCTTTTCATGTGCCTGTTGGCCATCGGTATGTCTTCTTTGGAGAAATGTCTATTTAGACCTTCTGCCTACTTATTGATTTTTTTTTCCTTTTTTTGAGTTGTATGAGCTGTTTGTATATTTTAGAATCAAACCCTGGTTGGTCGCATCATTTGCAGGTATTTTCTCCCACACAGCACACGTTCTGGAACAACTGGATACCCACATGCAGAAGAATAAAGTTGGACCCTTACCTCCCCCCACCCCATATACAAAATCAACGCTAAATGGACCAAAGGCCTAGATGCAAGAACCAAAATTATAAAACTCGTTGAAGAAAACATGAGAGTAAATCTTCATGACCTTGGATTTGGTCATGATTTCTTAGATCTACTGAAAGCCCAAGCAGCAAAAGAAAAAATAGATGAATTGGACTTCCTCAAAATGAAAAACAGTTGTGTATGAAAGGAGCAAGGAATAAGATAATCCACCATCCCAAATGGCACAAGATGTTTGCAAACCATGTATCTGATAAAGGCCTGTAGCCCACCAGCCCAGACCCCGGTGGTCCAGTGGAGCGTCTGCGCGGCCCCTCCCGTCCTCGGCGGTCAGGGGGTTTCAGGCCCACAGCAGCCGAGGGGTGGACGCGGGTCATCCTCAGCACCCTCAAGGAGTGAGTGCTGGATGGCTTTGAGCCCAGATGCACTCCCGTTACTGCCCTCAAAGGCTGAAGGCTTCAGCATGCCTCCAGAAGGACACGGAGTATTTGCAAGTCTTTGAGAACCAAGAGAACAGTCTTCACTTTTCTGGAAAGGGCATCTTATTGTTTCACAGCACGACCAGTTTTCAATCTGGCTCTCAGGGGTGCGCTCCCACCTTCTTGGTTCCTCTGAGAGTGGCCATGGAGGTCTGGCTGTCCCCAGTCCCCACACCAGGTGACAAGGCCAGCGGGGCCAGCTCCTGGGGGTCCTTGGCTTCGGTGGAGACTAACCCAGACTCTCAGCCTGCGATTGAACGTGGATGCCCCTGCTTCTCCCCGTCACCGATTCTCCCCTCCGCCTCTAGCTCTCTTCCTCTTGCTTTTCAGGCTCAGATTTACCTGAGGCCGCCACTCACAGTTCCCGCAGAGCCCAGAGATTTCTTCTCGAAGGAAAGGTTCTGGAAAATCAGAGGGACAAATAAAGGACGCAGCTGATCCCCGCCTTGTGCTGACGCCCAAGAGGGTGAGGAGAGTGAGTGCTTTCTCATTAGAATTTTAAATCCTCCAAGTACTAGATCATTGGGGGGGCATCCGGTGTCTTCCTGCTCTTTGTAATAATGTCATTCCTGAATTTTAATGTGGTAAATAATTTAAATTATGAATATGCTGAGGGGGATAGCCATTAAAAAAAAATAGAGGTAACTCCAAGGGATTTACAGCAAACAAGGGCACAGAACCCTGTGTCCAGACACCGGCAGAGAGATTCCTACCCGGAGCCGCCGTCCCCTGGAGGGCGGAGCGGCCGTGACTCTCCTCCCACAGCTGAGCCGACACAGGCACGTCCCACGTGGGACGCTGCACCGCAGACTCTTAGAGTGGCCGACGGCAGGCAGCTGGCTAGAGACGCGGACGAGAGAAAACCGCGCAGCCGCCGGGGACAAGCCCGGGGCGAGGCCTTAGGAAGGGCCGGTGTCAGAGCCGCAGAGGGAACTTGAAGAGAGTTCGGGATGTTAAGGACATCGTCAGAGATGTACTTAGGGACATATTCAGGGCCTTAGTTATGGACGGGACCAGGGCATTATTTAGTGACAGCTTAGACTATAAGGGACAGCGTCAGTGCTTCAGTTAGAGAAAACGTGAGAGCCTTCGTTAGACACAGTTTGGGCTGTTACTTAGGGATATCTTCGGGGCCTTGGAGCCAGCATCTTGGCCATAATTAGAACCAGTGTCAGGGCGTTAGTTAGGGCCAAAACGAGGGTGTTAGTCAGGGAAAGAGTCAGGTCGTTAGTTACAGACAGTGTCGGGGTGTTAGGTAGGGACAGCGGCAAGTCCTTAGTTAAGAAGAGTGTTGGGGCCTCACTTAGGGGCAGCGTCAGGATGTTAGGGAGAGTCAGGACGTTCAAATGTCAGATTCTGAGGTAGAGACAGCATCAGGGCCTTAGTTAGGGCCAGCATCAGAGACTTAGCTAGGGACATATTCAGGGCCTTCGTTATGGACAGGATCAGGGTGATACTGAGGAACACCTAAGGGTATTGGGGACATCTTCAGGGCCTCAGGGATAGCATCAGGGTGTTAGTTAGGGAAAGAGTCAGGCCATTATTACAGACAGTGTCAGTGCCTTAGGTAGAGAGAGCATCAGGGCTTTAGTTAAGGACAGCGTCAGAGACACACTTAGGGACATATTCAGGGCCTTCGTTATGGACAGGCTCAGGGCATTATTGAGAGGTACACGAGGCTATTAGGGACAGCATAAGGGTGTTAGGGAAAGAGTCGGCCGTTATTATAGACAGTGCCAGTACCTCAGGTAGAGACATCATCACAGCTTTAGTTAGGAAGAGGGTCAGGGCCTTGGTTAGGGACAGGGTCAGGCCCACAGTGAGGGACATCTAAGGCTATTAGGGACATCGTCAAGGCCTTAGATTGAGCCAGCATCAGGGCTGTAGTGTCGACCAGTGTCAGGACGTTAATGAGGGACCAAACTAGGGTGTTAGTTAGGGAAAGAGGCAGGTCATTGGTTACAGACAGTTCTCGGGCCTCAGGTAGAATCGGCATCAAGGCCTTAGTTAGGTTCAGCATCAGGACGTTAGTTAGGGCCAGTGCTGTCAGGCCCTCAGAGATAACTTGAGGGACTTAGTAAGAGAGAGTTTAGGCCGTTAGTTAGGGACACTTCAGAGACTTTCTCAGGATATATTCAGGGCCTTAGCGATAGAATCAGGGTATTATTTTGTGACCGCTTAGGCACTAAGGGACAGCATCAAAGGCTAAGTTAGGGAGGGCGTCAGCGTCTTGGGGATAGCGTTAGGGACTTTGTAAGTTATAGCTTAGGCCATTAGATAGGGACAGCGTCAGGGGCTTATTAAGGGCAGTGTCAGAGACTTAATGAGGGACATCTTCAGAGCCTTAGTCACGGACAGGATCAGGTCCATACTTGGGACCAGTGTCAGGCTGTTATTTAGGGGCAGTGTCAGGGCCTTCTTTAGAGACAGCGTCAAGGCCCTTAGTTAGGAAGAGGGTCAGCACCTGAGGACAGTGTCAGAGACTTACTTAAGCACATATTCAGGGCCTTAGTAATGGACAGGATCAGGACCACAGTGAGGGACATCTAAGTCTAGTAGGGACATCGTCAGGGCCTTAGATAGGGTCAGCATCAGGGCTGTAGTTAGGACCAGTGTCAGGCCGTTATTTAGAGACAAAATTAGGATGTTAGTTAAGGAAAAAGTCAGGAAATTAGTTACAGACAGTGTCAGCTTCTCAGGTAGAGACTTCAAGGTCTTAGAGCATCAGCATCTCAGGTCGGAACTGCATCAGGCCATTAGGTAAAGGCAGTGTCAAGGCATTAATTAAGGAGGGTGTCAGGGCCTCAGAGAAAACCTTGAGGACCTTAGTAAGAGACACTTCAGGCTGTTCATTAGGGACATAACCGGGGTGTTATTTATCGGCAGAGTCAGGTTATTAGTGAAAGACAGCTCAGGCAATTAGGCACACCATCAGGGCCTTGGTTAGGGGCAGCGTCAGGGAGTAGTTGGGGAAAAAGTGAGGCCGTTAGGTAAAGACAGACTCGGGGCCTTAGTTAGAGACAATGTCAAGTTCTTCGTTAGGGACACTGTTATGGCCTCAGTTAAAGATAACTTGAGGGTCTTAGTTAGAGATAGTGTCAGAGACTTAGCTATGGACATCTTTAGGGCCTCGGGTAATTTGAGGGCCTTAGTAAGAGACATTTGGGGTCATTAGTAACATCGTCAGGACCTTAGTGCCGTCTTCAGTACATCATTTATGGGCCGCATCAGGGCATTAATGAGAGACAGCTCATGTTCTTAGGGACCGTGTCAGGGCCTTTGTTAGGGAAAGAGTGAGGCCATTAGTTAAAGACAGACTCAGGGCCTTAGTTAGAGACAGCCTCAGTCCTTAATTAGGGAGAGTGTCAGGGCCTCAGTTCTTTAACTGATAGTGTCAGTTTCAGGACCTTGGGCCTTTGTTAAGGACAGCTTCCAGGTCTCAGGGACAGGGTCATGGCCTCAGGACTAATTTCAGGGCCTTAGTTAGGGACAGCATCAGGGATTTATTTAGCGTAAGAGGCTCGACGTTAGTTAAAGACAAGGTTAGGTTAAGGTCTAGTGATAGCGTCAGGAAATGACCTAGGGATAGTGTCAAGACCATAGCTACTTAGAGCATCAGTGCTTAATTTAGGACCAGTGTCAGGGCTTCAGGTAGGGACAGCGTCAGAGCCTGACTTGGGGAGAGCGACAGGGCCTGAGTGAGGCCTAGAGTCAGGCCCTTAGCTAGGGGCAGTGTCAGAGAATGACTTAGGAGCACCATAAGGGCCTCAGTAGGAACAGCCTAAGGGGTTTGTTAAAGACATTATCGGGGCCTCTGTTAGAGACAGTGTCAGGGCCTCACTTAGGGACAGCGTCAAGGCTTACTTAGAGACAGTTTCAGGACCTTAGTAAGAGATGGGTCAGGATATAAGCTCAGGATACTGTCAGGACTTTAGATATTGATGGCAGCAGGGCCTTAGTTAGACACAGTGTCAGGGCCTGTGTTAGGACTAGCATCTGGTTCTCTGTTAGGTACAGTGTCAGGGCCTGAGTTAGGAACAGTGTCAGTGTGGGATTTAGGACGAGCATCTAGGCCTTAGTTAGGGACAGTGCCACGGCCTTGGGGCTAAATTCAGGGCCTGAGGGATTCACAGCATAAAGGCTTCAGTTAGTATAAGAGGCAGGACATTTGCTAGGGACAGGGTTAGGGTTAGGGATCGTGTGAGGAAATGACCTAGCGATAGTGTCAAGACCTTAGTCACCGAGAGTATCAGGGCCTTATTTAGGACCAGTGTCAGGGCTTCAGGTAGGGACAGCATCAGAGCCTGACTTAGGGAGAGTGACAGGGCCTGAGTGAGACGTAGCATCAGGCCCTTAGCTGGGGACACTGTCTGGGCATGACTTAGGAGCAGCATCAGGGCCTTTGTTGCATCAGCATTAGGGTCTTAGTTAAAGACATGGTCAGGGCCTGAGTTAGGCACAGCATCAAGGCCTCAGTTAGGCATAGCTTCAGGGCCTGAGTTAGGCACAGCCTCACGTCTTCACGTAGGGACAGCGACAGGGCTTTCTTAGGGACAGTGTCAGGACCTTGGTTAGAAATGGTTCAGGATATTAGCTCAGCATAGTGTCCGGATTTTAGTTATTGCCGTCAGCAAGGCCTATATTAGGGACAGATTTCGGGCCGTAGTTAGAGTGTGTCAGCGTTTTAGTTAGAGCTAGTCAGGGCCTTAGTTGGGGAGAGCATTAGGGCTTCAGGGAGTATAAGAGGCAGAACATTAGCTCGGGACAGAGTCAGCTTCCAGGCGAGGCGTAGTGTCAGGAAGTGAGCTACAGATAGCGTGAAGACCTTAGTTATTGAGAGCGTCGAGGCCTTAGTTAGGGAGAGCATTAGGGCTTCAGGGAGTATAAGAGGCAGAACATTAGCTCGGGACAGAGTCAGCTTCCAGGCGAGGGGTAGTGTCAGGAAGTGAGCTACGGATAGCGTGAAGACCTTAGTCATTGAGAGCGTCAGGGCCTTAGTTAGGACCAGAGTCAGAGCCTTAATCAGGACCAGTGTCAGGGCTGATGTAGGGATAGTGTCAGAGCCTAACTAAGGTGCGGCAATAGGGCCTAAGTGAGGCCTATCTTTAGGGCCTGAGTTAGGGACAGTGTCAGGGCATGATTTAGGAGTAGTATAAGGGCGTCTGTAGGATCAACGTTAGGGTCTTCTTTAAAGACATTCTCATGGCCTCTGTTAGGGACAGCCTCAGGGCCTCACTTAGGGACAGCGTCAGGGCTTACGTTGGGACAGTTTCAGGACCTTGGTAAGACATGGGTGAAGATATTGGCTCAGGATAATGTCAGGACTTTAGATATTGACGGCAGCAGGGCCCCAGAGACAGTGTCAGGGCATGACCTAGGACAAGCATCAGAGCCTTTGTTAGGTACTGAGTTAGGTTGTAGTGTCGGGGCCTGAGTTAGGACCTCCAGGCCTCAGTCAGGGACAGGGTCATGGCCTCGGGACTAATTTCAGGGCCTTAGTTAGGGACCGCGACAGGGATTTATTTAGTATAAGAGGCTAGACATTAGTTAAACACAAGGTTAGGTTAAGGTCTAGGAATAGTGTCAGGACATGAACTAGGGATAGTGCCAAGACCTTAGTTACTTAGAGCATCAGGACCTAATTTAGGACCAGTGTCAGGGCTTGAGGTAGGGACAGCGTCAGAGCCAGACTTAAGGAGAGTGACAGAGCTCGAGTGAGGCCTATTGTCAGGTTCTTAGCTAGGGATACTATCAGGGCATGACTTAGGAGCAGCATAAGGGCCTCATTAGGATCAGCCTCAGGAGCTTTGCTAAAGCCATTATCAGGGCCTGAGTTAGGCACAGCCTCAGGTCTTCACGTCGGGATAGCAACAGGGCTTTCTTAGGGACAGTGTCAGGACCTTGGTTAGAAATGGGTCAGGATATTAGCTCAGCATAGTGTCTGGATTTTTGTTTTTGCTGGTAGCAGGGCCTGTATTAGGGACAGATGCTGGACCTTAGTTAGAGACAGTGTCAGGGCTTGAGTTAGGATTAGCATCAGAACCTTTGTTAGGTACAGTGTCAGGGAGTGAGTTAGGAGTAGTGTCAGTGCCTTAGTTAGGGAGAGTGTCAGGGTCTGAGTTAGGAACAGTGTCAGGGCCTTAGTTAGGCTAGAGATTCCAGGACCTTCCCTGAGTTCCAAAGGGCAGGTTCGAACAGTTGCTCATCAGGGAAAGGAGGAGATGCAGAGACGAGAGAGAAACCATCAAGAAGCAATAGTGCAGCCTTGGGCCAGGATCCTGGTTTTCCCTCAAGGGATACAGGTAAGAGTATCTTTGGGCTCTTTACCAACCTAAAACCCCCACAAAATAGAAGATTTTAGTCTTCTTCATTCCGGAGAAGCTCATCAAGAGACCATCTGAGGCCAGATTAAAGTGAGTTAAGGCCCTGTACACACACTAATCCTTAAGATCAACTGTTTCCTTAAACCATTGCTGTAAACCTCCTCACCAGATCCTCCTGCATTGGGACACATGGTTTTTGAGGGCACGAGTTTTCTGTGTCCCCCTCTGGCTGCCAAAGCAGTAAAGCTATTCTTTTCTACTTCCTGCAAACCCCTCTCTCTGAGATTCGATTTGGCACTGGTGCACAGAGGTCGAGTATTAGACATTACATTTAGTACCCAATGTGGGCCTGACTTGGGGATGTCCCCTGTAGGTACCCTGACTTGATCGGACACTGAGATTTTCTCCACACCAGCCTCTTCCGAGAGAGTGTAGAGTTGCAGAATTCCTTTAGAGGTCAGACCACCTGGGACCCTTGCCTGGAAAGGCCGAGCCCCAGTCATCCCAGCAGTTAGAACTCTGGGGCAGGAGTAGATGGTGGAAGAGGAAACACCCTAGCAGCTGCTGAGGCTGTCTTTGCCTTGAGGACATTCCTCTCTTCCTCCTGCCTGGAGTGCCCCAAATGTCCTACTTCAAGGGACTATTTTGGGGAACCAGAAAAATAGCATTTGGGATGTTGCAGCAACTCAGCCAGCATGGGGTAACACTCTGGCATGCAGTCTGAGGTCCTTTTAGCCCGGCACATTTGGGGGAACCTCGGTTCCCATTTGGGTGACTTTTCATTCCAGGAAATCTCATTTGGGAGGTGCACCACTTGAACAGAGGTCACAGGCTAAGTTGAGACTTGGAAGCTGATTTGAGCCTTGTGCTGTTTGGTTTTTGGTTTCTCTTTGGTTTCTGGTTCCTTTGGTTTGAGGCTTCGGTTGGTGTTTAGGATTTTGTTTTGTTCTTAGTCTGTGTGTGAGTGTTCTATAGTTCAAACATAAGAAGTGCTTCTTCTTCAGTTCCATCTGCTAGCCAATGGGCAAAATCCTGGCATACAGGTCAACCTATAGTTGTAAACCTAAGACTATGAAAAGAATGAAATTCTATTGTAATTTTGTCTGGCCAATGTATGGATACATTCTTGAAGAATGAGGAAAGGTGGTCTTTGAATGGTAGCCTAAATGACTATACTATCCTTCAGCTAGAGTTATTTTGTCACAGGAAGAGAAAGACAAAAGAAGTTCCATATGTTCAAGCATTTATGAAGCTACGTAATAAAGAAAGTGAGCAGCTAGGTAACAGGCTGATGGTACAAAGAGAAAAGAAAGTCACTTTGTACTAGAGCTGGTGGTTTCTGAATGCAGAAAATAATAAGGGGCAACATAAGATGGATACAGAAGGTGATGAACATTTGTGCAAAGGGAACATTGAGAAAAGAGTTGTGCATGACCAGGATTTTCTAAGATGGATTTTGTTGGAAGTGGGTTAGGCCAAGCCTGGATTTGGTTTCTCCCTCCAAAGTTTTCTTGGAATGCTGCTTTTGATTGCAAAGAGCTTGTGAGTTCCTTTGCCTGTGTCTGTGATCTCTCTTTTTGTTTGAAATCTCTTTGCTTTGGTTCAGTGAATAAGTGTTGTTTGGCCAATTCTAACAGTTTTTTTAATCTCCAGCTAACTTTGAGATGCTTTAGAAGGCCCTTGAGCCATCTCAGAGAGAAATGTTTGATTAGTATGTTAAATTACATGGAATTCCTAAAAATCTAGTATGTCCTGGTAAAATTTTTTCACTCATAATTCTATATATTTTAAAATGTTGTATGTAGCAGCAATCATGGCTTCTTTTGTCATTTACATTGTGATCAAATGTTTAACCATGAATTTTAAGTCCTTATGTGTTTTATAGATAGTTGCTGTTGTGCTCTAGCACTTTGCAAAAGTGCTCCATCTTCAAGAAGATCTATGTGAAGGACCTTTTGGCAAGCACAGGTCTCTGATAAGTTTCATATCATAATGCCAAACTGGGTAAGAAATGAAAAATCTTAATGTAGAATCGGATGGCTTCATAAAAAGTTAATGAAAGGATTGGTTACTGAGTCAACTGGTGAGTATGGTTATAATGTATTTGGTTTTTTGTTACTGGCTTTGATCTGTGTTTTCCAGACACAGGGAAGTCCTTGCGCTCAAGCTACTTAGGACTTGGAGCAATTGGATAAATGACACCTCTGTACTGAAGTGTGTATTTATGAAGGTTACTGTGTTGGCTTCATTTTGCCCTGATGTTTAAGAGGAAAGGAAAACTATCTAGTGAAATGATCAGAATGTACTTACTCATGATGTTTCACTGTTTGCTTTAGGTCTACTGCTAAAAGCACATGTACAATGCTTGTGTGACAATTGGGTATGAATAATAAAATGTATGGCCTATATAAAGCGTTTTCTCATTAACATACCTCTGAGCATGTTCACGATAGCTGATCAGTATTCCCCCAATGTGGATTAACTAGGCAAATATAAAGGAGGCCTAGCGCTGAGAGACATGGTCTACACATGGGCCAAACAGCTGAATCATTCTGACACTGATGGATTGACATTTTGATCACCAATGCTTTCTATTGAAAGACTTGTAATGAAAAGGGAAAAAAACTCTTCACGTATTGAGGTGTGAGGAAGTCACTCTGGCTTATACCTGGTTTAACTTAAATTTTACTGACCAACGTGGCCTGTTTTATGGTCTTTTGGATACGAATTGTACATCTGCTTTGGCATTGAGGACGGGAATGCATTTGACAGTCAAAAAGGAGTAACTAGGGTTCAGACACCCAAGATAAACCTAAGTGACCATTGTAGATGTGATTTAGATGCATTCCTGTAATTTTTGTTTTGTTTTCTTTTTAAGTTTTTTTTTTTTGATGTGGACCATTTTGTAATTCTATTGAATTTATTACAATATTGTTTCTGTTTCATGTTTTGGTTTTTTGGCCGCGAGGCATGTGGGATCTTAGCACCCTGCCCAGGGATCCAACCGGCAACCCCTGCATTGGAAGGTGAAATCTTAAACACTGAACCGCCAGGTAAGTCCCCACATTCCTGTATTGTTGAAATTCAATTTCTTAGCTATATCACACTCAGGATGCCACTAGCCATTCTCAAAATAATGTCTGCTGATAGCTGCAACCATACGTTTTCAAGGAATCCTCTCTTAACTATTAAATTCCAAACAATGATGTTAGATCAGATACTAATAGAAAGAAGAGAAATATGTGTAGGGGTCATTAGCGACTGTTATGGATACATCAATACTACGTCAGAAGTTAAAACCTACTTAGGTAGAATTAGACAACTGGCTACGAAGTCTCTCAGTGTCAGTGTCAGTTCCAGACCAGCTTTCAGAATTACGCTCCTGAAATCCTAAGAGAATGAGATCTTTTTAATACTAATTTTACAGTTGTTAACGCCTCCTATTTTAACTGGATTGGTTGCACAAAAATGGTGAAAAAAGGGACTAAGGTCTTAATTATACGAGTCTCACGAAGAGGACTTACGGTTAGGCTTAGCGCCGGGAGAGGGTTAGGGAAAGATTGAGGTACAGATACGTGCTAGGGGGAGTGTACGGGCCAGGGTATGCGTTATCGTTAGGGTAGGCCTCAGGCTTCAGGCTGCGGGTGAGGTCCCGTGGTCAGGTTCTGGGCTGGAGCTAGGGTTAGGGTTGGGCCCGCGGTGAGGTTGAGGGTCGAGATCGGGGTGCGGATACGTGTTAGGGGGCGTGTGCGGCGCAGGGCGCGGCATACCGTGAGGCTAGGCCTCAGACTTGAGGCCTGGCGGCCCGGCGAAGGGCCGGAGCTAGGATTAGGGTTAGGCCCCCGGTGAGGCTGAGGCTCGAGATCGGGGTACGGACACGTGTGAGGGGGCGTGTGCGGCGCAGGACGCGGCATACCGTGAGGCTAGGCCTCAGGCTTGAGGCCTGGCGGCCCGGCGAAGGGCCGGAGCTAGGGTTAGGGGTAGGCCCCCGGTGAGGCTGAGGCTCGAGGTCGGGGTACGGACACGTGTGGGGGGGTGTGTGCGGCGTAGGGCGCGGCATGCCGTGAGGCTAGGCCTCAGGCTTCAGGCCTGGCGGCCCGGCGAAGGGCCGGAGCTAGGGTTAGGGTTAGGCCCCCCGTGAGGCTGAGGCTCGAGGTCGGGGTACGGACACGTGTGGGGGGGCGTGTGCGGCGTAGGGCGCGGCATGCCGTGAGGCTAGGCCTCAGGCTTCAGGCCTGGCGGCCCGGCGAAGGGCCGGAGCTAGGGTTAGGGTTAGGCCCCCCTGAGGCTGAGGCTCGAGGTCAGGGTACGGACACGTGTGGGGGGGCGTGTGCGGCGTAGGGTGCGGCATGCCGTGAGGCTAGGCCTCAGGCTTCAGGCCTGGCGGCCCGGCGATGGGCCGGAGCTAGGGTTAGGGTTAGGCCCCCGGTGAGTCTGAGGCTCGAGGTCGGGGTACGGACACGTGTGGGGGGGCGTGTGCGGCGTAGGGCGCGGCATGCCGTGAGGCTAGGCCTCAGGCTTGAGGCCTGGCGGCCCGGCGAAGGGCCGGAGCTAGGGGTAGGGGTAGGCCCCCGGTGAGGCTGAGGCTCGAGATCAGGGTACGGACACGTGTGAGGGGGCGTGTGCGGCGCAGGGCGCGGCATACCGTGAGGCTAGGCCTCAGGCTTGAGGCCTGGCGGCCCGGCGAAGGGCCGGAGCTAGGGTTAGGGTTAGGGCACCGTTGAGGCTGAGGCTCGAGGTCGAGGTACGGACACGTGTGAGGGGACGTGTGCGGCGCAGGGCGCGGCATACCGTGAGGCTAGGCCTCAGGCTTCAGGCCTTGCGGCCCGGCGAAAGGTTGGAGCTAGGGTTAGGGTTAGGCCCCCGGTGAGGCTGAGGCTCGAGGTCGGGGTACGGACACGTGTGAGGGGGCATGTGCGGTGCAGGGCGCGGCATACCGTGAGGCTAGGCCTCAGGCTTGAGGCCTGGCGGCCCGGCGAAGGGCCGGAGCTAGGGTTAGGGTTAGGCCCCCGGTGAGGCTGAGGCTCGAGGTCGGGGTACGGACACGCGTGGGGGGGCGTGTGCGGCGTAGGGCGCGGCATGCCGTGAGGCTAGGCCTCAGACTTCAGGCCTGGCGGCCCGGCGAAGGGCCGGAGCTAGGGTTAGGGTTAGGCCCCCGGTGAGGCTGAGGCTCGAGGTCGCGGTACGGACACGTGTGGGGGGGCGTGTGCGGCGTAGGGCGCGGCATGCCGTGAGGCTAGGCCTCAGGCTTCAGGCCTGGCGGCCCGGCGAAGGGCCGGAGCTAGGGTTAGGGTTAGGCCCCCGGTGAGGCTGAGGCTCGAGGTCGGGGTACGGACACGCGTGGGGGGGCCTGTGTGGCGTAGGGCGCGGCATGCCGTGAGGGTAGGCCTCTGGATTCAGGCCTGGCGGCCCGGCGAAGGGCCGGAGCTAGGGTTAGGATTAGGCCCCCGGTGAGGCTGAGGCTCGAGGTCGGGGTACGGACACCTGTGGAGGGGCGTGTGCGGCGTATGGCGCGGCATGCCGTGAGGCTAGGCCTCAGGCTTCAGGCCTGGCGGCCCAGCGAATGGCCGGAGCTAGGGTTAGGGTTAGGCCCCCGGTGAGGCTGAGGCTCGAGGTCGGGGTACGGATACTTGTGGTGGGGCGTGTGCGGCGTAGGGCGCGGCATGCCGTGAGGCTAGGCCTCAGGATTCAGGCCTGGCGGCCCGGCGAAGGGCCGGAGCTAGGGTTAGGTTTAGGCCCCCCGTGAGGCTGAGGCTCGAGGTCTGGGTACGGACACGCGTGGGGGGGCATTTGCGGCGTAGGGCGCGGCATGCCGTGAGGCTAGGCCTCAGGCTTCAAGCCTGGCGGCCCCGCGAAAGGCCGGAGCTAGGGTTAGGGTTAGGCCCCCGGTGAGGCTGAGGCTCGAGGTCGGGGTACGGACACGTGTGGGGGGGCGTGTGCGGCGTAGGGCGCGGCATGCCGTGAGGCTAGGCCTCAGGCTTCAGGCCTGGCGGCCCGGCGAAGGGCCGGAGCTAGGGTTAGGGTTAGGCCCCCCGTGAGGCTGAGGTTCGAGGTCGGGGTACGGACACGTGTGGGGGGGCGTGTGCGGCGTAGGGCGCGGCATGCCGTGAGGCTAGGCCTCAGGCTTCAGGCCTGGCGGCCCGGCGAAGGGCTGGAGCTAGGGTTAGGTTTAGGCCCCCCGTGAGGCTGAGGCTCGAGGTCGGGGTCCGGACACGTGTGGGGGGGCGTGTGCGGCGTAGGGCGCGGCATGCCGTGAGGCTAGGCCTCAGGCTTCAGGCCTCGTGGCCCGGCGAAGGGCCGGAGCTAGGGTTAGGGTTAGGCCCCCGGTGAGGCTGAGGCTCGAGGTCGGGGAACGGACACGTGTGGGGGGGCGTGTGCGGCGTAGGGCGCGGCATGCCGTGAGGCTAGGCCTCAGGCTTCAGGCCTGGCGGCCCGGCGAAGGGCCGGAGCTAGGGTTAGGGTTAGGCCCCCGGTGAGGCTGAGGCTCGAGGTCGGGGTACGGACACGTGTGGGGGGGCGTGTGCGGCGTAGGGCGCGGCATGCCGTGAGGCTAGGCCTCAGGCTTCAGGCCTGGCGGCCCGGCGAAGGGCCAGAGCTAGGGTTAGGGTTAGGCACCCGGTGAGGCTGAGGCTCGAGGTCGGGGTACGGACACGTGTGGGGGGGCGTGTGCGGCGTAGGGCGCGGCATGCCGTGAGGCTATGCCTCAGGCTTCAGGCCTGGCGGCCCGACGAAGGGCCGCAGTTAGGGTTAGGGTTAGGACCCCGGTGAGGCTGAGGCTCGAGGTCGGGGTACGGACACGCGTGGGGGGGCGTGTGCGGCGTAGGGCGCGGCATGCCGTGAGTCTAGGCCTCAGGCTTCAGGCCTGGCGGCCCGGCGAAGGGCCGGAGCTAGGGTTAGGTTTACGCCCCCCGTGAGGCTGAGGCTCGAGGTCGGGGTCCGGACACGTGTGGGGGGGCGTGTGCGGCGTAGGGCGCGGCATGCCGTGAGGCTAGGCCTCAGGCTTCAGGCCTGGCGGCCTGGCGAAGGGCCGGAGCTAGGGTTAGGGTTAGGCCCCCGGTGAGGCTGAGGCTCGAGGTCGGGGTACGGACACGTGTGGGGGGGCGTGTGCGGCGTAGGGCGCGGCATGCCGTGATGCTAGGCCTCATGCTTCAGGCCTGGCGGCCCGGCGAAGGGCCGGAGCTAGGGTTAGGGTTAGGCCCCCGGTGAGGCTGAGGCTCGAGGTCGGGGTACAGACACGCGTGGGGGGGCCTGTGTGGCGTAGGGCGCGGCATGCCGTGAGGGTAGGCCTCTGGATTCAGGCCTGGCGGCCCGGCGAAGGGCCGGAGCTAGGGTTAGGATTAGGCCCCCGGTGAGGCTGAGGCTCGAGGTCGGGGTACGGACACCTGTGGAGGGGCGTGTGCGGCGTATGGCGCGGCATGCCGTGAGGCTAGGCCTCAGGCTTCAGGCCTGGCGGCCCAGCGAATGGCCGGAGCTAGGGTTAGGGTTAGGCCCCCGGTGAGGCTGAGGCTCGAGGTCGGGGTACGGACACTTGTGGTGGGGCGTGTGCGGCGTAGGGCGCGGCATGCCGTGAGGCTAGGCCTCAGGCTTCAGGCCTGGTGGCCCAGCGAAGGGCCGGAGCTAGGGTTAGGTTTAGGCCCCCCGTGAGGCTGAGGCTCGAGGTCTGGGTACGGACACGCGTGGGGGGGAGTGTGCGGCGTAGGGCGCGGTATGCCGTGAGGCTAGGCCTCAGGCTTCAGGCCTGGCGGCCCGGCGAAAGGCCGGAGCTAGGGTTAGGGTTCGGCCCCCGGTGAGGCTGAGGCTCGAGGTCGGGGTACGGACACGTGTGGGGGGGCGTGTGCGGCGTAGGGCGCGGCATGCCGTGAGGCTAGGCCTCAGGCTTCAGGCCTGGCGGCCCGGCGTAGGGCCGGAGCTAGGGTTAGGGTTAGGCCCCCCGTGAGGCTGAGGTTCGAGGTCGGGGTACGGACACGTGTGGGGGGGCGTGTGCGGCGTAGGGCGCGGCATGCCGTGAGGCTAGGCCTCAGGCTTCAGGCCTGGCGGCCCGGCGAAGGGCTGGAGCTAGGGTTAGGTTTAGGCCCCCCGTGAGGCTGAGGCTCGAGGTCGGGGTCCGGACACGTGTGGGGGGGCGTGTGCGGCGTAGGGCGCGGCATGCCGTGAGGCTAGGCCTCAGGCTTCAGGCCTCGTGGCCCGGCGAAGGGCCGGAGCTAGGGTTAGGGTTAGGCCCCCGGTGAGGCTGAGGCTCGAGGTCGGGGTACGGACACGTGTGGGGGGGCGTGTGCGGCGTAGGGCGTGGCATGCCGTGAGGCTAGGCCTAAGGCTTCAGGCCTGGCGGCCCGGCGAAGGGCCGGAGCTAGGGTTAGGGTTAGGCCCCCGGAGAAGCTGAGGCTCGAGGTCGGGGTACGGACACGTGTGGGGTGGCGTGTGCGGAGTAGGGCGCGGCATGCCGTGAGGCTAGGCCTCAGGCTTCAGGCCTGGCGGCCCGGCGAAGGGCCGGAGCTAGGGTTAGGGTTAGGCCACCAGTGAGGCTGAGGCTCGAGGTCGGGGTACGGACACCCGTGGGGGGGCGTGTGAGGCGTAGGGCGCGGCATGCCGTGAGGCTAGGCCTCAGGATTCAGGCCTGGCGGCCCGGCGAAGGGCCGGAGCTAGGGTTAGGGTTAGGCCCCCGGTGAGGCTGAGGCTGGAGGTCTGGGTACAGACACGCGTGGGTGGGCGTGTGCGGCGTAGGGCGCGGCATGCCGTGAGGCTAGGCCTCAGGATTCAGGCCTGGCGGCCCGGCGAAGGGCCGGAGCTAGGGTTAGGTATAGGCCCCCCGTGAGGCTGAGGCTCGAGGTCTGGGTACGGACACGCGTGGGGGGGCATGTGCGGCGTAGGGCGCGGCATGCCGTGAGGCTAGGCCTCAGGCTTCAGGCCTGGCGGCCCGGCGAAAGGCCGGAGCTAGGGTTAGGGTTAGGCCCCCGGTGAGGCTGAGGCTCGAGGTCGGGGTACGGACACGTGTGGGGGGGCGTGTGCGGCGTAGGGCGCGGCATGCCGTGAGGCTAGGCCTCAGGCTTCAGGCCTGGCGGCCCGGCGAAGGGCCGGAGCTAGGGTTAGGGTTAGGCCCCCCGTGAGGCTGAGGCTCGAGGTCGGGGTACGGACACGTGTGGGGGGGCGTGTGCGGCGTAGGGCGCGGCATGCCGTGAGGCTAGGCCTCAGGCTTCAGGCCTGGCGGCCCGGCGAAGGGCCGGAGCTAGGGTTAGGGTTAGGCCCCCGGTGAGGCTGAGGCTCGAGGTCGGGGAACGGACACGTGTGGGGGGGCGTGTGCGGCGTAGGGCGCGGCATGCCGTGAGGCTAGGCCTCAGGCTTCAGGCCTGGCGGCCCGGCGAAGGGCCGGAGCTAGGGTTAGGGTTAGGCCCCCAGTGAGGCTGAGGCTCGAGGTCGGGGTACGGACACGTGTGGGGGGGCGTGTGCGGCGTAGGGCGCGGCATGCCGTGAGGCTAGGCCTCAGGCTTCAGGCCTGGCGGCCCGGCGAAGGGCCGGAGCTAGGGTTAGGGTTAGGCCCCCCGTGAGGCTGAGGCTCGAGGTCGGGGTACGGACACGTGTGGGGGGGCGTGTGCGGCGTAGGGCGCGGCATGCCGTGAGGCTAGGCCTCAGGCTTCAGGCCTGGCGGCCCGGCGAAGGGCCGGAGCTAGGGTTAGGGTTAGGCCCCCGGTGAGGCTGAGGCTCGAGGTCAGGGTACGGACACGTGTGGGGGGGCGTGTGCGGAGTAGGGCGCGGCATGCCGTGAGGCTAGGCCTCAGGCTTCAGGCCTGGCGGCCCGGCGAAGGGCCGGAGCTAGGGTTAGGGTTAGGCTACCGGTGAGGCTGAGGCTCGAGGTCGGGGTACGGACACCCGTGGGGGGGCGTGTGCGGCGCAGGGCGCGGCATACCGTGAGGCTAGACCTCAGGCTTCAGGCCTGGCGGCCCGGCGAAGGGCCGGAGCTATGGTTAGGGTTAGGCCCCTGGTGAGGCTGAGGCTCGAGATCGGGGTACGGACACGTGTGAGGGGGCGTGTGCGGCGCAGGGCGCGGCATACCGTGAGGCTAGGCATCAGGCTTCAGGCCTGGCGGCCCGGCGAAGGGCTGGAGCTAGGGTTAGGGTTACGCACCCCGTGAGGCTGAGGCTGGAGGTCTGGGTACGGATACGCGTGGGGGGGGCGTGTGCGGCGTAGGGCGCGGCATGCCGTGAGGCTAGGCCTCAGGCTTCAGGCCTGGCGGCCCGGCGAAAGGCCGGAGCTAGGGTTAGGGTTCGGCCCCCGGTGAGGCTGAGGCTCGAGGTCGGGGTACGGACACGTGTGGGGGGGCGTGTGCGGCGTAGGGCGCGGCATGCCGTGAGGCTAGGCCTCAGGCTTCAGGCCTGGCGGCCCGGCGAAGGGCCGGAGCTAGGGTTAGGGTTAGGCCCCAGGTGCGGCTGAGGCTCGAGGTCGGGGAACGGACACGTGTGGGGGGGCGTGTGCGGCGTAGGGCGCGGCATGCCGTGAGGCTAGGCCTCAGGCTTCAGGCCTGGAGGCCCGGCGAAGGGCCGGAGCTAGGGTTAGGGTTAGGCCCCCGTAGAGGCTGAGGCTCGAGGTCGGGGTCCGGACACGTGTGGGGGGGCGTGTGCGGCGTAGGGCGCGGCATGCCGTGAGGCTAGGCCTCAGGCTTCAGGCCTGGCGGCCCGGCCAAGGGCCGGAGCTAGGGTTAGGGTTAGGCCACCGGTGAGGCTGAGGCTCGAGGTCGGGGTACGGACACCCGTGGGGGGGCGTGTGCGGCGTAGGGCGCCGTATGCCGTGAGGCTAGGCCGCAGGCTTCAGGCCTGGCGGCCCGGCGAAAGGCCGGAGCTAGGGTTAGGGTTAGGCCCCCGGTGAGGCTGAGGCTCGAGGTCGGGGTCCGGACACGTGTGGGGGGGCGTGTGCGGCGTAGGGCGCGGCATGCTGTGAGGCTAGGCCTCAGGCTTCAGGCCTGGCGGCCCGGCGAAGGGCCGGAGCTAGGGTTAGGGTTAGGCCCCCCGTGAGGCTGAGGCTCGAGGTCGGGGTACGGACACGTGTGGGGGGGCGTGTGCGGCGTAGGGCGCGGCATGCCGTGAGGCTAGGCCTCAGGCTTCAGGCCTGGCGGCCCGGCGAAGGGCCGGAGCTAGGGTTAGGGTTAGGCCCCCGGTGAGGCTGAGGCTCGAGGTCGGGGTACGGACACCCGTGGGGGGGCCTGTGAGGCGTAGGGCGCGGCATGCCGTGAGGCTAGGCCTCAGGCTTCAGGCCTGGCGGCCCGGCGAAGGGCCGGAGCTAGGGTTAGGGTTAGGCACCCGGTGAGGCTGAGGCTCGAGGTCGGGGTACGGACACGGGTGGGGGGGCGTGTGCGGAGTAGGGCGCGGCATGCCGTGGGGGGGCGTGTACGGCGTAGGGCGCGGCATGCCGTGAGGCTAGGCCCCAGGCTTCAGGCCTGGCGGCCTGGCGAACGGCCGGAGCTAGGGTTAGGTTTAGGCCCGCGGTGAGGCTGAGGCTCGAGGTCGGGGAACGGACACGTGTGGGGGGGCGTGTGCGGCGTAGGGCGCGGCATGCCGTGATGCTAGGCCTCAGGCTTGAGGCCTGGCGGCACGGCGAAGGGCCGGAGCTAGGATTAGGGTTACGCCCCCTGTGAGGCTGAGGCTCGAGCTCGGGGTACGGACACGTGTGAGGGGGCGTGTGCGGCGCAGGGCGCGGCATACCGTGAGGCTAGGCCTCAGGCTTCAGGCCTGGCGGCCCGGCGAAGGGCCGGAGCTAGGGTTAGGGTTAGGCACCCCGTGAGGCTGAGGCTGGTGGTCGGGGTACGGACACGTGTGGGGGGGCGTGTGCGGCGTAGGGCGTGGCATGCCGAGAGGCTAGGCCTCAGGCTTCAGGCCTGGTGGCCCGGCGAAGGGCCGGAGCTAGGGTTAGGGTTAGGCCACCAGTGAGGCTGAGGCTCGAGGTCGGGGTACGGACACCCGTGGGGGGGCGTGTGAGGCGTAGGGCGCGGCATGCCGTGAGGCTAGGCCTCAGGATTCAGGCCTGGCGGCCCGGCGAAGGGCCGTAGCTAGGGTTAGGGTTAGGCCCCCGGTGAGGCTGAGGCTGGAGGTCGGGGTACGGACACGTGTGGGGGGGCGTTTGCGGCGTAGGGCGCGGCATGCCGTGCGGCTAGGCCTCAGGCTTCAGGCCTGGCGGCCCGGCGAAGGGCCGGAGCTAGGGTTAGGGTTAGGCCCTCGGTGAGGCTGAGGCTCGAGGTCTGGGTACGGACACGCGTGGGTGGGCGTGTGCGGCGTAGGGCGCTGCATGCCGTGAGCCTAGGCCTCAGGCTTCAGGCCTGGTGGCCCGGCGAATGGCCGGAGCTAGGGTTACGTTTAGGCCCCCCGTGAGGCTGAGGCTCGAGGTCTGGGTACGGACACGCGTGGGGGGGCGTGTGCGGCGTAGGGCGCGGCATGCCGTGAGGCTAGGCCTCAGGCTTCAGGCCTGGCGGCCCGGCGAAGGGCCGGAGCTAGGGTTAGGGTTAGGCCCCAGGTGAGGCTGAGGCTCGAGGTCGGGGAACGGACACGTGTGGGGGGGCGTGTGCGGCGTAGGGCACGGCATGCCGTGAGGCTAGGCCTCAGGCTTCAGGCCTGGCGGCCCGGCGAAGGGCCGGAGCTAGGGTTAGGGTTAGGCCCCCGTTGAGGCTGAGGCTCGAGGTCGGGGTACGGACACGTGTGGGGGGGCGTGTGCGGCGTAGGGCGCGGCATGCCGTGAGGCTAGGCCTCAGGCTTCAGGCCTGGCGGCCGGGCCAAGGGCCGGAGCTAGGGTTAGGGTTAGGCCACCGGTGAGGCTGAGGCTCGAGGTCGGGGTACGGACACCCGTGGGGGGGCGTGTGCGGCGTAGGGCGCCGTATGCCGTGAGGCTAGGCCGCAGGCTTCAGGCCTGGCGGCCCGGCGAATGGCCGTAGCTAGGGTTAGGGTTAGGCCCCCGGTGAGGCTGAGGCTCGAGGTCGGGGTACGGACACGCGTGGGGGGGCCTGTGCGGCGTAGGGCGCGGCATGCCGTGAGGCTAGGCCTCAGGCTTCAGGCCTGGCGGCCCGGCGAAAGGCCGGAGCTAGGGTTAGGGTTAGGCCCCCGGTGAGGCTGAGGCTCGAGGTCGGGGTACGGACACGTGTGGGGGGGCGTGTGCGGCGTAGGGCGCGGCATGCCGTGAGGCTAGGCCTCAGGCTTCAGGCCTGGCGGCCCGGCGAAGGGCCGGAGCTAGGGTTAGGGTTAGGCCCCCCGTGAGGCTGAGGCTCGAGGTCGGGGTACGGACACGTGTGGGGGGGCGTGTGCGGCGTAGGGCGCGGCATGCCGTGAGGCTAGGCCTCAGGCTTCAGGCCTGGCGGCCCGGCGAAGGGCCGGAGCTTGGGTTAGGGGTAGGCCCCCGGTGAGGCTGAGGCTCGAGGTCGGGTTACGGACACGTGTGAGGGGGCGTGTGTGGCGCAGGGCGCGGCATACCGTGAGGCTAGGCCTCAGGCTTGAGGCCTGGCGGCCCGGCGAAGGGCCGGAGCTAGGGTATGGGGTAGGCCCCCGGTGAGGCTGAGGCTCGAGATCCGGGTACGGACACGTGTGAGGGGACGTGTGCGGCGCAGGGCGCGGCATACCGTGAGGCTAGGCCTCAGGCTTCAGGCCTGGCGGCCCGGCGAAGGGCCGGAGCTAGGGTTAGGGTTAGGCCCCCGGTGAGGCTGAGGCTCGAGGTCGGGGTACGGACACGTGTGGGGGGGCGTGTGTGGCGTAGGGCGTGGCATGCCGTGTGGCTAGGCCTCAGGCTTCAGGCCTGGCAGCCCGGCGAAGGGCCGGAGCTAGGGTTAGGGTTAGGCCCCCGGTGAGGCTGAGGCTCGAGGTTGGGGTCCGGACACGTGTGGGGGGTCGTGTGCGGCGTAGGGCGCGGCATGCCGTGAGGCTAGGCCTCAGGCTTCAGGCCTGGCGGCCCGGCTTAGTGCCGGAGCTAGGGTTAGGTTTAGGCCCCGGTGAGGCTGAGGCTCGAGGTCGGGGTACGGACACGTGTGGGGGGGTGTGTGCGGCGTAGGGCGCGGCATGCCGTGAGGCTAGGCCTCAGGTTTCAGGCCTGTCGGCCCGGCGAAGGGCCGGAGCTAGGGTTAGGGTTAGGCCCCCGGTGAGGCTGAGGATCGAGGTCGGGGTATGGACACGTGTGGGGGGGCGTGTGCGGCGTAGGGCGCGGCATGCCGTGAGGCTAGGCCTCAGGCTTCAGGCCTGGCAGCCCGGCGAAGGGCCGGAGCTAGGGTTAGGGTTAGGCCCCCGGTGAGGCTGAGGCTCGAGGTTGGGGTACGGACACGCGTGGGGGGGCGTTTGCGGCGTAGGGCGCAGCATGCCGTGAGGGTAGGCGTCAGGCTTCAGGCCTGGCGGCCCGGCGAAGGGCCGGAGCTAGTGTTAGGTTTAGCCCCCCGGTGAGGCTGAGGCTCGAGGTCGGGGTACGGACATGTGTGGGGGGGCGTGTGCGGCGTAGGGCGCGGCATGCCGTGAGGCTAGGCCTCAGGCTTGATGCCTGGCGGCCCGGCGAAAGGCCGGAGCTAGGGTTAGGGTTAGGCCCCCGGTGAGGCTGAGGCTCGAGGTCGGGGTACGGACACGCGTGGGGGGGCGTGTGCGGCATAGGGCGCGGCATGCCGTGAGGCTAGGCCTCAGGCTTCAGGCCTGGCGCCCCGGCGAAGGGCCGGAGCTAGGGTTAGGGTTAGGCCCCCGGTGAGGCTGAGGCTCGAGGTCGGGGTACGGACACGTGTGGGGGGGGCGTGTGCGGCGTAGGGCGCGGCATGCCGTGAGGCTAGGCCTCAGGCTTCAGGCCTGGCGGCCTGGCGAAGGGCCGGACCTGGGGTTAGGGTTAGGCCCCCCGTGAGGCTGAGGCTCGAGGTCGGGGTGCGGACACGTGTGGGGGGGCGTGTGCGGCGTAGGGCGCGGCATGCCGTGAGGCTAGGCCTCAGGCTTCAGGCCTGGCGGCCCGGCGAAGGGCCGGAGCTAGGGTTAGGGTTAGGCCCCCGGTGAGGCTGAGGCTCGAGGTCGGGGTACGGACACGTGTGGGGGGGCGTGTGCGGCGTAGGGCGCGGCATGCCGTGAGGCTAGGCCTCAGGCTTCAGGCCTGGCGGCCCGGCGAAGGGCCGGAGCTAGGGTTAGGCTTAGGCCCCCGGTGAGGCTAAGGCTCGAGGTCGGGGTACGGACACGCGTGGGGGGGCGTGTGCGGCGTAGGGCGCGGCATGCCGTGAGGCTAGGCCTCAGGCTTGAGGCCTGGCGGCCCGGCGAATGGCCGGAGCTAGGGTTAGGGGTAGGCCCCCGGTGAGGCTGAGGCTCGAGGTCGGGGTATGGACACGTGTGAGGGGGCGTGTGCGGCGCAGGGCGCGGCATACAGTGAGGCTAGGCCTCAGGCTTGAGGCCTGGCTGCCCGGCGAAGGGCCGGAGCTAGGGTAAGGGGTAGGCCCCCGGTGAGGCTGAGGCTCGAGGTCGGGGTCCGGACACGTGTGGGGGTGCGTGTGCGGCGTAGGGCGCGGCATGCCGTGAGGCTAGGCCTCAGGCTTCAGGCCTGGCGGCCCGGCGAAGGGCCGGAGCTAGGGTTAGGGTTAGGCCCCCGGTGAGGCTGAGGCTCGAGGTCGGGGTCCGGACACGTGTGGGGGGGCCTGTGCGGCGTAGGGCGCGGCATGCCGTGAGGCTAGGCCTCAGGCTTCAGGCCTGGCGGCCCGGCGAAGGGCCGGAGCTAGGGTTAGGGTTAGGGCCCCGGTGAGGCTGAGGCTCGAGGTCCGGGTCCGGACACGTGTGGGGGGGCGTGTGCGGCGTAGGGCGCGGCATGCCGTGAGGCTAGGCCTCAGGCTTCAGGCCTGGCGGCCCGGCGAAGGGCCGGAGCTAGGGTTAGGGTTAGGCCCCCGGTGAGGCTGAGGCTCGAGGTCGGGGTCCGGACACGTGTGGGGGGGCGTGTGCGGCGTAGGGCGCGGCATGCCGTGAGGCTAGGCCTCAGGCTTCAGGCCTGGCGGCCCGGCGAAGGGCCGGAGCTAGGGTTAGGGTTAGGCCCCCGGTGAGGCTGAGGCTCGAGGTCGGGGTCCGGACACGTGTGGGGGGGCGTGTGCGGCGTAGGGCGCGGCATGCCGTGAGGCTGGGCCTCAGGCTTCAGGCCTGGCGGCCCGGCGAAGGGCCGGAGCTAGGGTTAGGGTTAGGCCCCCGGTGAGGCTGAGGCTCGAGGTCGGGGTCCGGACACGCGTGGGGGGGCGTGTGCGGCGTAGGGCGCGGCATGCCGTGAGGCTAGGCCTCAGGCTTCAGGCCTGGCGGCCCGGCGAAGGGCCGGAGCTAGGGTTAGGGTTAGGCCCCCCGTGAGGCTGAGGCTCGAGGTCGGGGTCCGGACAGCTGTGGGGGCGCGTGTGCGGCGTAGGGCGCGGCATGCCGTGAGGTTGGGCCTCAGGTTTCAGGCCTGGCGGCCCGGCGAAGGGCCGGAGCTAGGGTTAGGGTTAGGCCCCCGGTGAGGCTGAGGCTCGAGGTCGGGGTCCGGACACGTGTGGGTTGGCGTGTGCGGCGTAGGGCGCGGCATGCCCTGAGGCTAGGCCTCAGGCCTCAGGCCTGGCGGCCTGCCGAAGGGCCGGAGCTAGGGTTAGGGTTAGGGCCCCGGTGAGGCTGAGGCTCGAGGTCGGGGTCCGGACACGTGTGGGGGGGCGTGTGCGGCGTAGGGCGCGGCATGCCGTGAGGCTAGGCCTCAGGGTTCAGGCCTGGCGGCCCGGCGAAGGGCCGGAGCTAGGGTTAGGGTTAGGGCCCCGGTGAGGCTGAGGCTCGAGGTCGGGGTCCGGACACGTGTGGGGGGGCGTGTGCGGCGTAGGGCGCGGCATGCCGTGAGGCTAGGCCTCAGGCTTCAGGCCTGGCGGCCCGGCGAAGGGCCGGAGCTAGGGTTAGGGTTAGGCCCCCGGTGAGGCTGAGGCTCGAGGTCGGGGTCCGGACACGTGTGGGGGGGCGTGTGCGGCGTACGGCGCGGCATGCCGTGAGGCTAGGCCTCAGGCTTCAGGCCTGGCGGCCCGGCGAAGGGCCGGAGCTAGGGTTAGGGTTAGGCCCCCGGTGAGGCTGAGGCTCGAGGTCGGGGTCCGGACACGTGTGGGGGGGCGTGTGCGGCGTAGGGCGCGGCATGCCGTGAGGCTAGGCCTCAGGCTTCAGGCCTGGCGGCCCGGCGAAGGGCCGGAGCTAGGGTTAGGGTTAGGCCCCCGGTGAGGCTGAGGCTCGAGGTCGGGGTCCGGACACGTGTGGGGGGGCGTGTGCGGCGTAGGGCGCGGCATGCCGTGAGGCTAGGCCTCAGGCTTCAGGCCTGGCGGCCCGGCGAAGGGCCGGAGCTAGGGTTAGGGTTAGGCCCCCGGTGAGGCTGAGGCTCGAGGTCGGGGTCCGGACACGTGTGGGGGGGCGTGTGCGGCGTAGGGCGTGGCATGCCGTGAGGCTGGGCCTCAGGCTTCAGGCCTGGCGGCCCGGCGAAGGGCCGGAGCTAGGGTTAGGGTTAGGCCCCCCGTGAGGCTGAGGCTCGAGGTCGGGGTCCGGACACGTGTGGGGGCGCGTGTGCGGCGTAGGGCGCGGCATGCCGTGAGGTTGGGCCTCAGGTTTCAGGCCTGGCGGCCCGGCGAAGGGCCGGAGCTAGGGTTAGGGTTAGGCCCCCGGTGAGGCTGAGGCTCGAGGTCGGGGTCCGGACACGTGTGGGGGCGCGTGTGCGGCGTAGGGCGCGGCATGCCGTGAGGCTAGGCCTCAGGCTTCAGGCCTGGCGGCCCGGCGAAGGGCCGGAGCTAGGGTTAGGGTTAGGCCCCCGGTGAGGCTGAGGCTCGAGGTCGGGGTCCGGACACGTGTGGGGGGGCGTGTGCGGCGTAGGGCGCGGCATGCCGTGAGGCTAGGCCTCAGGCTTCAGGCCTGGCGGCCCGGCGAAGGGCCGGAGCTAGGGTTAGGGTTAGGCCCCCGGTGAGGCTGAGGCTCGAGGTCGGGGTCCGGACACGTGTGGGGGGGCGTGTGCGGCGTAGGGCGCGGCATGCCGTGAGGCTAGGCCTCAGGCTTCAGGCCTGGCGGCCCGGCGAAGGGCCGGAGCTAGGGTTAGGGTTAGGCCCCCGGTGAGGCTGAGGCTCGAGGTCGGGGTCCGGACACGTGTGGGGGGGCGTGTGCGGCGTAGGGCGCGGCATGACGTGAGGCTAGGCCTCAGGCTTCAGGCCTGGCGGCCCGGCGAAGGGCCGGAGCTAGGGTTAGGGTTAGGCCCCAGGTGAGGCTGAGTCTCGAGGTCGGGGTCCGGACACGTGTGGGGGGGCGTGTGCGGCGTAGGGCGCGGCATGCCGTGAGGCTAGGCCTCAGGCTTCAGGCCTGGCGGCCCGGCGAAGGGCCGGAGCTAGGGTTAGGGTTTGGCCCCCGGTGAGGCTGAGGCTCGAGGTCGGGGTCCGGACACGTGTGGGGGGGCGTGTGCGGCGTAGGGCGCGGCATGCCGTGAGGCTAGGCCTCAGGCTTCAGGCCTGGCGGCCCGGCGAAGGGCCGGAGCTAGGGTTAGGGTTAGGCCCCCCGTGAGGCTGAGGCTCGAGGTCGGGGTCCGGACACGTGTGGGGGGGCGTGTGCGGCGTAGGGCGCGGCATGCCGTGAGGCTAGGCCTCAGGCTTCAGGCCTGGCGGCCCGGCGAAGGGCCGGAGCTAGGGTTAGGGTTAGGCCCCCGGTGAGGCTGAGGCTCGAGGTCGGGTTCCGGACACGTGTGGGGGTGCGTGTGCGGCGTAGGGCGCGGCATGCCGTGAGGCTAGGCCTCAGGTTTCAGGCCTGGCGGCCTGGCGAAGGGCCGGAGCTAGGGTTAGGGTTAGGCCCCCCGTGAGGCTGAGGCTCGAGGTCGGGGTCCGGACACGTGTGGGGGGGCGTGTGCGTCGTAGGGCGCGGCATGCCGTGAGGCTAGGCCTCAGGCTTCAGGCCTGGCGGCCCGGCGAAGGGCCGGAGCTAGGGTTAGGGTTAGGCCCCCGGTGAGGCTGAGGCTCGAGGTCGGGGTCCGGACACGTGTGGGGGGGCGTGTGCGGCGTAGGGCGCGGCATGCCGTGAGCCTAGGCCTCAGGCTTCAGGCCTGGCGGCCCGGCGAAGGGCCGGAGCTAGGGTTAGGGTTAGGCCCCCGGTGAGGCTGAGGCTCGAGGTCGGGGTCCGGACACGTGTGGGGGTGCGTGTGCGGCGTAGGGCGCGGCATGCCGTGAGGCTAGGCCTCAGGCTTCAGGCCTGGCGGCCCGGCGAAGGGCCGGAGCTAGGGTTAGGGTTAGGCCCCCCGTGAGGCTGAGGCTCGAGGTCGGTGTACGGACACGTGTGGGGGGGCGTGTGCGTCGTAGGGCGCGGCATGCCGTGAGGCTAGGCCTCAGGCTTCAGGCCTGGCGGCCCGGCGAAGGGCCGGAGCTAGGGTTAGGGTTAGGCCCCCCGTGAGGCTGAGGCTCGAGGTCGGGGTCCGGACACGTGTGGGGGGGCGTGTGCGGCGTAGGGCGCGGCATGCCGTGAGCCTAGGCCTCAGGCTTCAGGCCTGGCGGCCCGGCGAAGGGCCGGAGCTAGGGTTAGGGTTAGGCCCCCGGTGAGGCTGAGCCTCGATGTCGGGGTCCGGACACGTGTGGGGGGGCGTGTGCGGCGTAGGGCGCGGCATGCCGTGAGGCTAGGCCTCAGGCTTCAGGCCTGGCGGCCCGGCGAAGGGCCGGAGCTAGGGTTAGGGTTAGGCCCCCGGTGAGGCTGAGGCTCGAGGTCGGGGTCCAGACACGTGTGGGGGGGCGTCTGCGGCGTAGGGCGCGGCATGCCGTGAGGCTAGGCCTCAGGCTTCAGACCTGGCGGCCCGGCGAAGGGCCGGAGCTAGGGTTAGGGTTAGGCCCCCGGTGAGGCTGAGGCTCGAGGTCGGGGTCCGGACACGTGTGGGGGGGCGTGTGCGGCGTAGGGCGCGGCATGCCGTGAGGCTAGGCCTCAGGCTTCAGGCCTGGCGGCCCGGCGAAGGGCCGGAGCTAGGGTTAGGGTTAGGCCCCCGGTGAGGCTGAGGCTCGAGGTCGGGGTCCGGACACGTGTGGGGGGGCGTGTGCGGCGTAGGGCGCGGCATGCCGTGAGGCTAGGCCTCAGGCTTCAGGCCTGGCGGCCCGGCGAATGGCCGGAGCTAGGGTTAGGGTTAGGCCCCCGGTGAGGCTGAGGCTCGAGGTCGGGGTCCGGACACGTGTGGGGGGGCGTGTGCGGCGTAGGGCGCGGCATGCCGTGAGGCTAGGCCTCAGGCTTCAGGCCTGGCGGCCCGGCGAAGGGCCGGAGCTAGGGTTAGGGTTAGGCCCCCGGTGAGGCTGAGGCTCGAGGTCGGGGTCCGGACACGTGTGGGGGGGCGTGTGCGGCGTAGGGCGCGGCATGCCGTGAGGCTAGGCCTCAGGCTTCAGGCCTGGCGGCCCGGCGAAGGGCCGGAGCTAGGGTTAGGGTTAGGCCCCCCGTGAGGCTGAGGCTTGAGGTCGGGGTCCGGACACGTGTGGGGGGGCGTGTGCGGCGTAGGGCGCGGCATGCCGTGAGGCTAGGCCTCAGGCTTCAGGCCTGGCGGCCCGGCGAAGGGCCGGAGCTAGGGTTAGGGTTAGGCCCCCCGTGAGGCTGAGGCTCGAGGTCGGGGTCCGGACACGTGTGGGGGGGGCGTGTGCGGCGTAGGGCGCGGCATGCCGTGAGGCTAGGCCTCAGGCTTCAGGCCTGGCGGCCCGGCGAAAGGCCGGAGCTAGGGTTAGGGTTAGGCCCCCGGTGAGGCTGAGGCTCGAGGTCGGGGTCCGGACACGTGTGGGGGTGCGTGTGCGGCGTAGGGCGCGGCATGCCGTGAGGCTAGGCCTCAGGCTTCAGGCCTGGCGGCCCGGCGAAGGGCCGGAGCTAGGGTTAGGGTTAGGCCCCCCGTGAGGCTGAGGCTCGAGGTCGGGGTCCGGACACGTGTGGGGGGGCGTGTGCGTCGTAGGGCGCGGCATGCCGTGAGGCTAGGCCTCAGGCTTCAGGCCTGGCGGCCCGGCGAAGGGCCGGAGCTAGGGTTAGGGTTAGGCCCCCGGTGAGGCTGAGGCTCGAGGTCGGGGTCCGGACACGTGTGGGGGGGCGTGTGCGGCGTAGGGCGCGGCATGCCGTGAGGCTAGGCCTCAGGCTTCAGGCCTGGCGGCCCGGCGAAGGGCCGGAGCTAGGGTTAGGGTTAGGCCCCCGGTGAGGCTGAGGCTCGAGGTCGGGGTCCGGACACGTGTGGGGGTGCGTGTGCGGCGTAGGGCGCGGCATGCCGTGAGGCTAGGCCTCAGGCTTCAGGCCTGGCGGCCCGGCGAATGGCCGGAGCTAGGGTTAGGGTTAGGCCCCCCGTGAGGCTGAGGCTCGAGGTCGGGGTACGGACACGTGTGGGGGGGCGTGTGCGTCGTAGGGCGCGGCATGCCGTGAGGCTAGGCCTCAGGCTTCAGGCCTGGCGGCCCGGCGAAGGGCCGGAGCTAGGGTTAGGGTTAGGCCCCCGGTGAGGCTGAGGCTCGAGGTTGGGGTCCGGACACGTGTGCGGGGGCGTGTGCGGCGTAGGGCGCGGCATGCCGTGAGCCTAGGCCTCAGGCTTCAGGCCTGGCGGCCCGGCGAAGGGCCGGAGCTAGGGTTAGGGTTAGGCCCCCGGTGAGGCTGAGGCTCGAGGTCGGGGTCCGGACACGTGTGGGGGGGTGTGTGCGGCGTAGGGCGCGGCATGCCGTGAGGCTAGGCCTCAGGCTTCAGGCCTGGCGGCCCGGCGAAGGGCCGGAGCTAGGGTTAGGGTTAGGCCCCCGGTGAGGCTGAGGCTCGAGGTCGGGGTCCGGACACGTGTGGGGGGGCGTGTGCGGCGTAGGGCGCGGCATGCCGTGAGGCTAGGCCTCAGGCTTCAGGCCTGGCGGCCCGGCGAAGGGCTGGAGTTAGGGTTAGGGTTAGGCCCCCGGTGAGGCTGAGGCTCGAGGTCGGGGTCCGGACACGTGTGGGGGGGCGTGTGCGGCGTAGGGCGCGGCATGCCGTGAGGCTAGGCCTCAGGCTTCAGGCCTGGCGGCCCGGCGAAGGGCCGGAGCTAGGGTTAGGGTTAGGCCCCCGGTGAGGCTGAGGCTCGAGGTCGGGGTCCGGACACGTGTGGGGGGGCGTGTGCGGCGTAGGGCGCGGCATGCCGTGAGGCTAGGCCTCAGGCTTCAGGCCTGGCGGCCCGGCGAAGGGCCGGAGCTAGGGTTAGGGTTAGGCCCCCGGTGAGGCTGAGGCTCGAGGTCGGGGTCCGGACACGTGTGGGGGGGGCGTGTGCGGCGTAGGGCGCGGCATGCCGTGAGGCTAGGCCTCAGGCTTCAGGCCTGGCGGCCCGGCGAAGGGCCGGAGCTAGGGTTAGGGTTAGGCCCGCGGTGAGGCTGAGGCTCGAGGTCGGGGTCCGGACACGTGTGGGGGGGCGTGTGCGGCGTAGGGCGCGGCATGCCGTGAGGCTAGGCCTCAGGCTTCAGGCCTGGCGGCCCGGCGAAGGGCCGGAGCTAGGGTTAGGGTTAGGCCCCCGGTGAGGCTGAGGCTCGAGGTCGGGGTCCGGACACGTGTGGGGGGGCGTGTGCGGCGTAGGGCGCGGCATGCCGTGAGGCTAGGCCTCAGGCTTCAGGCCTGGCGGCCCGGCGAAGGGCCGGAGCTAGGGTTAGGGTTAGGCCCCCCGTGAGGCTGAGGCTCGAGGTCGGGGTACGGACACGTGTGGGGGGGCGTGTGCGGCGTAGGGCGCGGCATGCCGTGAGGCTAGGCCTCAGGCTTCAGGCCTGGCGGCCCGGCGAAGGGCCGGAGCTAGGGTTAGGGTTAGGCCCGCGGTGAGGCTGAGGCTCGAGGTCGGGGTCCGGACACGTGTGGGGGGGCGTGTGCGGCGTAGGGCGCGGCATGCCGTGAGGCTAGGCCTCAGGCTTCAGGCCTGGCGGCCCGGCGAAGGGCCGGAGCTAGGGTTAGGGTTAGGCCCCCGGTGAGGCTGAGGCTCGAGGTCGGGGTCCGGACACGTGTGGGGGGGGCGTGGGCGGCGTAGGGCGCGGCATGCCGTGAGGCTAGGCCTCAGGCTTCAGGCCTGGCGGCCCGGCGAAGGGCCGGAGCTAGGGTTAGGGTTAGGCCCCCCGTGAGGCTGAGGCTCGAGGTCTGGGTCCGGACACGTGTGGGGGGGCGTGTGCGGCGTAGGGCGCGGCATGCCGTGAGGCTAGGCCTCAGGCTTCAGGCCTGGCGGCCCGGCGAAGGGCCGGAGCTAGGGTTAGGGTTAGGCCCCCGGTGAGGCTGAGGCTCGAGGTCGGGGTCCGGACACGTGTGGGGGTGCGTGTGCGGCGTAGGGTGCGGCATGCCGTGAGGCTAGGCCTCAGGCTTCAGGCCTGGCGGCCCGGCGAAGGGCCGTAGCTAGGGTTAGGGTTAGGCCCCCGGTGAGGCTGAGGCTCGAGGTCGGGGTCCGGACACGTGTGGGGGGGCGTGTGCGGCGTAGGGCGCGGCATGCCGTGAGGCTAGGCCTCAGGCTTCAGGCCTGGCGGCCCGGCGAAGGGCCGGAGCTACGGTTAGGGTTAGGCCCCCGGTGAGGCTGAGGCTCGAGGTCGGGGTCCGGACACGTGTGGGGGGGCGTGTGCGGCGTAGGGCGCGGCATGCCGTGAGGCTAGGCCTCAGGCTTCAGGCCTGGCGGCCCGGCGAAGGGCCGGAGCTAGGGTTAGGGTTAGGCCCCCGGTGAGGCTGAGGCTCGAGGTCGGGGTCCGGACACGTGTGGGGGGGCGTGTGCGGCGTAGGGCGCGGCATGCCGTGAGGCTAGGCCTCAGGCTTCAGGCCTGGCGGCCCGGCGAAGGGCCGGAGCTAGGGTTAGGGTTAGGCCCCCGGTGAGGCTGAGGCTCGAGGTCGGGGTCCGGACACGTGTGTGGGGGCGTGTGCGGCGTAGGGCGCGGCATGCCGTGAGCCTAGGCCTCAGGCTTCAGGCCTGGCGGCCCGGCGAATGGCCGGAGCTAGGGTTAGGGTTAGGCCCCCGGTGAGGCTGAGGCTCGAGGTCGGGGTCCGGACACGTGTGGGGGGGCGTGTGCGGCGTAGGGCGCGGCATGCCGTGAGGCTAGGCCTCAGGCTTCAGGCCTGGCGGCCCGCGAAGGGCCGGATCTACGGTTAGGGTTAGGCCCCCGGTGAGGCTGAGGCTCGAGGTCGGGGTCCGGACACGTGTGGGGGGGCGTGTGCGGCGTAGGGCGCGGCATGCCGTGAGGCTAGGCCTCAGGCTTCAGGCCTGGCGTCCCGGCGAAGGGCCGGAGCTAGGGTTAGGGTTAGGCCCCCCGTGAGGCTGAGGCTCGAGGTCGGGGTCCGGACACGTGTGGGGGGGCGTGTGCGGCGTAGGGCGCGGCATGCCGTGAGGTTAGGCCTCAGGCTTCAGGCCTGGCGGCCCGGCGAAGGGCCGGAGCTAGGGTTAGGGTTAGGCCCCCGGTGAGGCTGAGGCTCCAGGTCGGGGTCCGGACACGTGTGGGGGGGCGTGTGCGGCGTAGGGCGCGGCATGCCGTGAGGCTAGGCCTCAGGCTTCAGGCCTGGCGGCCCGGCGAAGGGCCGGAGCTAGGGTTAGGGTTAGGCCCCCGGTGAGGCTGAGGCTCGAGGTCGGGCTCCGGACACGTGTGGGGGGGCGTGTGCGGCGTAGGGCGCGGCATGCCGTGAGGCTAGGCCTCAGGCTTCAGGCCTGGCGGCCCGGCGAAGGGCCGGAGCTAGGGTTAGGGTTAGGCCCCCGGTGAGGCTGAGGCTCGAGGTCGGGGTCCGGACACGTGTGGGGGGCGTGTGCGGCGTAGCGCGCGGCATGCCGTGAGGCTAGGCCTCAGGCTTCAGGCCTGGCGGCCCGGCGAAGGGCCGGAGCTAGGGTTAGGGTTAGGCCCCCCGTGAGGCTGAGGCTCGAGATCGGGGTCCGCACACGTGTGGGGGCGCGGGTGCGGCGTAGGGCGCGGCATGCCGTGAGGCTAGGCCTGAGGCTTCAGGCCTGGCGGCCCGGCGAAGGGCCGGAGCTAGGGTTAGGGTTAAGCACCCCGTGAGGCTGAGGCTCGAGGTCGGGGTACGGACACGTGTGAGGGGGCGTGTGCGGCGCAGGGCGCGGCATACCGTGAGGCTAGGCCTCAGGCTTGAGGCCTGGCGGCCCGGCGAAGGGCCGGAGCTAGGGTAAGGGGTAGGCCCCCGGTGAGGCTGAGGCTCGAGATCCGGGTACGGACACGTGTGAGGGGGCGTGTGCGGCGCAGGGCGCGGCATGCCGTGAGGCTAGGCCTCAGGCTTCAGGCCTGGCGGCCCGGCGAAGGGCCGGAGCTAGGATTAGGGTTAGGCCCCCGGTGAGGCTGAGGCTCGAGGTCGGGGTACGGACACGTGTGGGGGGGCGTGTGCGGCGTAGGGCGCGGCATGCCGTGAGGCTAGGCCTCAGGCTTCAGGCCTGGCGGCCCGGCGAAGGGCCGGAGCTAGGGTTAGGGTTAGGCCCCCCGTGAGGCTGAGGCTTGAGGTCGCGGTACGGACACGTGTGGGGGGGCGTGTGCGGCGTAGGGCGCGGCATGCCGTGAGGCTAGGCCTCAGGCTTCAGGCCTGGTGGCCCGGCGAAGGGCCGGAGCTAGGGTTAGGGTTAGGCCCCCGGTGAGGCTGAGGCTCGAGGTTGGGGTACGCACACGCGTGGGGGCGCGTGTGCGGCGTAGGGCGCGGCATGCCGTGAGGCTAGGCCTCAGGCTCCAGGCCTGGCGGCCCGGCGAATGGCCGGAGCTAGGGTTAGGGTTAGGCCCCCCGTGAGGCTGAGGCTCGAGGTCGGGGTACGGACACGCGTGGGGGGGCGTGTGCGGCGTAGGGCGCAGCATGCCGTGAGGTTAGGCCTCAGGCTTCAGGCCTGGCGGCCCGGCGAAGGGCCGGAGCTAGGGTTAGGGTTAGGCTCCCCGTGAGGCTGAGGCTCGAGGTCGGGGTACGGACACGCGTGGGGGGGCGTGTGCGGCGTAGGGCGCGGCATGCCGTGAGGCTAGGCCTCAGGCTTCAGACCTGGCGGCCCGGCGAAAGGCCGGAGCTAGGGTTAGGGTTAGGCCCTCGGTGAGGCTGAGGCTCGAGGTCGGGGTACGGACACGCGTGGGGGGGCGTGTGCGGCGTAGGGCGCTGCACGCCGTGAGGCTAGGCTTCAGGCTTCAGGCCTGGCGGCCCGGTGAAGTGCCGGAGCTAGGGATAGGGTTAGGCTCCGGTGAGGCTGAGGCTCGAGGTCGGGGTACGGACACGTGTGGGGGGGTGTGTGCGGCGTAGGGCGCGGCATGCCGTGAGGCTAGGCCTCAGGCTTCAGGCCTCGCGCCCCGGCGAAGGGCCGGAGCTAGGGTTAGGGTTAGGCCCCCGGTGAGGCTGAGGCTCGAGGTCGGGGTACGGACACGCGTGGGGGGGCGTGTGCGGCGTAGGGCGCGGCATGCCGTGAGGCTAGGCCTCAGGCTTCAGGCCTGGCGGCCCGGCGAAAGGCCGGAGCTAGGGTTAGGGTTAGGCCCCCGGTGAGGCTGAGGCTCGAGGTCGGGGTACGGACACGTGTGGGGGGGCGTGTGCGGCGTAGGGCGCGGCATGCCGTGAGGCTAGGCCTCAGGCTTCAGGCCTGGCGGCCCGGCGAAGGGCCGGAGCTAGGGTTAGGGTTAGGCCCCCCGTGAGGCTGAGGCTCGAGGTCGGGGTACGGACACGTGTGGGGGGGCGTGTGCGGCGTAGGGCGCGGCATGCCGTGAGGCTAGGCCTCAGGCTTCAGGCCTGGCGGCCCGGCGAAGGGCCGGAGCTAGGGTTAGGTTTAGGCCCCCCGTGAGGCTGAGGCTCGAGGTCGGGGTACGGACACGTGTGGGGGGGCGTGTGGGGCGTAGGGCGCGGCATGCCGTGAGGCTAGGCCTCAGGCTTCAGGCCTGGCGGCCCGGCGAAGGGCCGGAGCTAGGGTTAGGGTTAGGCCCCCGGTGAGGCTGAGGCTCGAGGTCGGGGTACGGACACCCGTGGGGGGGCCTGTGAGGCGTAGGGCGCGGCATGCCGTGAGGCTAGGCCTCAGGCTTCAGGCCTGGCGGCCCGGCGAATGGCCGGAGCTAGGGTTAGGGTTATGCACCCGGTGAGGCTGAGGCTCGAGGTCGGGGTACGGACACGGGTGGGGGGGCGTGTGCGGAGTAGGGCGCGGCATGCCGTGGGGGGGCGTGTACGGCGTAGGGCGCGGCATGCCGTGAGGCTAGGCCCCAGGCTTCAGGCCTGGCGGCCTGGCGAACGGCCGGAGCTAGGGTTAGGGTTAGGCCCGCGGTGAGGCTGAGGCTCGAGGTCGGGGAACGGACACGTGTGGGGGGGCGTGTGCGGCGTAGGGCGCGGCATGCCGTGATGCTAGGCCTCAGGCTTGAGGCCTGGCGGCCCGGCGAAGGGCCGGAGCTAGTGTTAGGGTTACGCCCCCGGTGAGGCTGAGGCTCGAGGTCGGGGTACGGACAGGCGTGGGGGGGCCTGTGTGGCGTAGGGCGCGGCATGCCGTGAGGGTAGGCCTCAGGATTCAGGCCTGGCGGCCCGGCGAAGGGCCGGAGCTAGGGTTAGGGTTAGGCCCCCGGTGAGGCTGAGGCTCGAGGTCGGTGTACGGACACGTGTGGGGGGGCGTGTGCGGCATAGGGCGCGGCATGCCGTGAGGCTTGGCCTCAGGCTTCAGGCCTGGCGGCCCGGCGAAGGGCCGGAGCTAGGGTTAGGGTTAGGCCCCCCGTGAGGCTGAGGATCGAGGTTGGGGTACGGACACGTGTGGGGGGGCGTGTGCGGCGTAGGGCGCGGCATGCCGTGAGGCTAGGCCTCAGGCTTCAGGCCTGGCGGCCCGGCGAAGGGCCGGAGCTAGGGTTAGGGTTAGGCCCCCGGTGAGGCTGAGGCTCGAGGTCGGGGTCCGCACACGTGTGGGGGCGCGTGTGCGGCGTAGGGCGCGGCATGCCGTGAGGCTAGGCCTCAGGCTTCAGGCCTGGCGGCCCGGCGAAGGGCCGGAGCTAGGGTTAGGGTTAGGCCCCCGGTGAGGCTAAGGTTCGAGGTCAGGGTACGGACACGCGTGGGGGGGCGTGTGCGGCGTAGGGCGCGGCATGCCGTGTGGCTAGGCCTCAGGATTGATGCCTGGCGGCCCGGCGAAAGGCCGGAGCTAGGGTTAGGGTTAGGCCCCCGGTGAGGCTGAGGCTCGAGGTCGGGGTACGGACACGCGTGGGGGGGCGTGTGCGGCATAGGGCGCGGCATGCCGTGAGGCTAGGCCTCAGGCTTCAGGCCTCGCGCCCCGGCGAAGGGCCGGAGCTAGGGTTAGGGTTAGGCCCCCGGTGAGGCTGAGGCTCGAGGTCGGGGTACGGACACGTGTGGGGGGGCGTGTGCGGCGTAGGGCGCGGCATGCCGTGAGGCTAGGCCTCAGGCTTGAGGCCTGGCGGCCCGGCGAAGGGCCGGAGCTTGGGTTAGGGGTAGGCCCCCGGTGAGGCTGAGGCTCGAGGTCGGGGTCCGGACACGTGTGGGGGGGCGTGTGCGGCGTAGGGCGCGGCATGCCGTGAGGCTAGGCCTCAGGCTTCAGGCCTGGCGGCCCGGCGAAGGGCCGGAGCTAGGGTTAGGGTTAGGCCCCCGGTGAGGCTGAGGCTCGAGGTCGGTGTCCGGACACGTGTGGGGGTGCGTGTGCGGCGTAGGGCGCGGCATGCCGTGAGGCTAGGCCTCAGGTTTCAGGCCTGGCGGCCTGGCGAAGGGCCGGAGCTAGGGTTAGGGTTAGGCCCCCCGTGAGGCTGAGGCGCGAGGTCGGGGTCCGGACACGTGTGGGGGGGCGTGTGCGTCGTAGGGCGCGGCATGCCGTGAGGCTAGGCCTCAGGCTTCAGGCCTGGCGGCCCGGCGAAGGGCCGGAGCTAGGGTTAGGGTTAGGCCCCCGGTGAGGCTGAGGCTCGAGGTCGGGGTCCGGACACGTGTGGGGGGGCGTGTGCGGCGTAGGGCGCGGCATGCCGTGAGCCTAGGCCTCAGGCTTCAGGCCTGGCGGCCCGGCGAAGGGCCGGAGCTAGGGTTAGGGTTAGGCCCCCGGTGAGGCTGAGGCTCGAGGTCGGGGTCCGGACACGTGTGGGGGTGCGTGTGCGGCGTAGGGCGCGGCATGCCGTGAGGCTAGGCCTCAGGCTTCAGGCCTGGCGGCCCGGCGAAGGGCCGGAGCTAGGGTTAGGGTTAGGCCCCCCGTGAGGCTGAGGCTCGAGGTCGGGGTACGGACACGTGTGGGGGGGCGTGTGCGTCGTAGGGCGCGGCATGCCGTGAGGCTAGGCCTCAGGCTTCAGGCCTGGCGGCCCGGCGAAGGGCCGGAGCTAGGGTTAGGGTTAGGCCCCCGGTGAGGCTGAGGCTCGAGGTCGGGGTCCGGACACGTGTGGGGGGGCGTGTGCGGCGTAGGGCGCGGCATGCCGTTTGCCTAGGCCTCAGGCTTCAGGCCTGGCGGCCCGGCGAAGGGCCGGAGCTAGGGTTAGGGTTAGGCTCCCGGTGAGGCTGAGGCTCGAGGTCGGGGTCCGGACACGTGTGGGGGGGCGTGTGCGGCGTAGGGCGCGGCATGCCGTGAGGTTAGGCCTCAGGCTTCAGGCCTGGCGGCCCGGCGAAGGGCCGGAGTTAGGGTTAGGGTTAGGCCCCCGGTGAGGCTGAGGCTCGAGGTCGGGGTCCGGACACGTGTGGGGGGGCGTGTGCGGCGTAGGGCGCGGCATGCCGTGAGGCTAGGCCTCAGGCTTCAGGCCTGGCGGCCCGGCGAAGGGCCGGAGCTAGGGTTAGGGTTAGGCCCCCGGTGAGGCTGAGGCTCGAGGTCGGGGTCCGGACACGTGTGGGGGGGCGTGTGCGGCGTAGGGCGCGGCATGCCGTGAGGCTAGGCCTCAGGCTTCAGGCCTGGCGGCCCGGCGAAGGGCCGGAGCTAGGGTTAGGGTTAGGCCCCCGGTGAGGCTGAGGCTCGAGGTCGGGGTCCGGACACGTGTGGGCGGGCGTGTGCGGCGTAGGGCGCGGCATGCCGTGAGGCTAGGCTTCAGGCTTCAGGCCTGGCGGCCCGGCGAAGGGCCGGAGCTAGGGTTAGGGTTAGGCCCCCGGTGAGGCTGAGGCTCGAGGTCGGGGTCCGGACACGTGTGGGGGGGCGTGTGCGGCGTAGGGCGCGGCATGCCGTGAGGCTAGGCCTCAGGCTTCAGGCCTGGCGCCCCGGCGAAGTGCCGGAATTAGGGTTAGGGTTAGGCCCCCGGTGAGGCTGAGGCTCGAGGTCGGGGTCCGGACACGTGTGGGGGGGCGTGTGCGGCGTAGGGCGCGGCATGCCGTGAGGCTAGGCCTCAGGCTTCAGGCCTGGCGGCCCGGCGAAGGGACGGAGCTAGGGTTAGGGTTAGGCCCCCCGTGAGGCTGAGGCTCGAGGTCGGGGTCCGGACACGTGTGGGGGGGCGTGTGCGGCGTAGGGCGCGGCATGCCGTGAGGCTAGGCCTCAGGCTTCAGGCCTGGCGGCCCGGCGAAGGGCCGGAGCTAGGGTTAGGGTTAGGCCCCCGGTGAGGCTGAGCCTCGATGTCGGGGTCCGGACACGTGTGGGGGGGCGTGTGCGGCGTAGGGCGCGGCATGCCGTGAGGCTAGGCCTCAGGCTTCAGGCCTGGCGGCCCGGCGAAGGGCCGGAGCTAGGGTTAGGGTTAGGCCCCCGGTGAGGCTGAGGCTCGAGCTCGGGGTCCAGACACGTGTGGGGGGGCGTCTGCGGCGTAGGGCGCGGCATGCCGTGAGGCTAGGCCTCAGGCTTCAGACCTGGCGGCCCGGCGAAGGGCCGGAGCTAGGGTTAGGGTTAGGCCCCCGGTGAGGCTGAGGCTCGAGGTCGGGGTCCGGACACGTGTGGGGGGGCGTGTGCGGCGTAGGGCGCGGCATGCCGTGAGGCTAGGCCTCAGGCTTCAGGCCTGGCGGCCCGGCGAAGGGCCGGAGCTAGGGTTAGGGTTAGGCCCCCGGTGAGGCTGAGGCTCGAGGTCGGGGTCCGGACACGTGTGGGGGGGCGTGTGCGGCGTAGGGCGCGGCATGCCGTGAGGCTAGGCCTCAGGCTTCAGGCCTGGCGGCCTGGCGGATGGCCGGAGCTAGGGTTAGGGTTAGGCCCCCGGTGAGGCTGAGGCTCGAGGTCGGGGTCCGGACACGTGTGGGGGGGGCGTGTGCGGCGTAGGGCGCGGCATGCCGTGAGGCTAGGCCTCAGGCTTCAGGCCTGGCGGCCCGGCGAAGGGCCGGAGCTAGGGTTAGGGTTAGGCCCCCGGTGAGGCTGAGGCTCGAGGTCGGGGTCCGGACACGTGTGGGGGGGCGTGTGCGGCGTAGGGCGCGGCATGCCGTGAGGCTAGGCCTCAGGCTTCAGGCCTGGCGGCCCGGCGAAGGGCCGGAGCTAGGGTTAGGGTTAGGCCCCCGGTGAGGCTGAGGCTCGAGGTCGGGGTCCGGACACGTGTGGGGGGGCGTGTGCGGCGTAGGGCGCGGCATGCCGTGAGGCTAGGCCTCAGGCTTCAGGCCTGGCGGCCCGGCGAAGGGCCGGAGCTAGGGTTAGGGTTAGGCCCCCCGTGAGGCTGAGGCTCGAGGTCGGGGTCCGGACACGTGTGGGGGGGGCGTGTGCGGCGTAGGGCGCGGCATGCCGTGAGGCTAGGCCTCAGGCTTCAGGCCTGGCGGCCCGGCGAAAGGCCGGAGCTAGGGTTAGGGTTAGGCCCCCGGTGAGGCTGAGGCTCGAGGTCGGGGTCCGGACACGTGTGGGGGTGCGTGTGCGGCGTAGGGCGCGGCATGCCGTGAGGCTAGGCCTCAGGCTTCAGGCCTGGCGGCCCGGCGAAGGGCCGGAGCTAGGGTTAGGGTTAGGCCCCCGGTGAGGCTGAGGCTCGAGGTCGGGGTCCGGACACGTGTGGGGGGGCGTGTGCGGCGTAGGGCGCGGCATGCCGTGAGGCTAGGCCTCAGGCTTCAGGCCTGGCGGCCCGGCGAATGGCCGGAGCTAGGGTTAGGGTTAGGCCCCCGGTGAGGCTGAGGCTCGAGGTCGGGGTCCGGACACGTGTGGGGGGGCGTGTGCGGCGTAGGGCGCGGCATGCCGTGAGGCTAGGCCTCAGGCTTCAGGCCTGGCGGCCCGGCGAAGGGCCGGAGCTAGGGTTAGGGTTAGGCCCCCGGTGAGGCTGAGGCTCGAGGTCGGGGTCCGGACACGTGTGGGGGCGCGTGTGCGGCGTAGGGCGCGGCATGCCGTGAGGCTAGGCCTCAGGCTTCAGGCCTGGCGGCCCGGCGAAGGGCCGGAGCTAGGGTTAGGGTTAGGCCCGCGGTGAGGCTGAGGCTCGAGGTCGGGGTCCGGACACGTGTGGGGGGGCGTGTGCGGCGTGGGGGGCGTGTGCGGCGTAGGGCGCGGCATGCCGTGAGGCTAGGCCTCAGGCTTCAGGCCTGGCGGCCCGGCGAAGGGCCGGAGCTAGGGTTAGGGTTAGGCCCCCGGTGAGGCTGAGGCTCGAGGTCGGGGTCCGGACACGTGTGGGGGGTCGTGTGCGGCGTAGGGCGCGGCATGCCGTGAGGCTAGGCCTCAGGCTTCAGGCCTGGCGGCCCGGCGAAGGGCCGGAGCTAGGGTTAGGGTTAGGCCCCCCGTGAGGCTGAGGCTCGAGGTCGGGGTCCGGACACGTGTGGGGGGGCGTGTGCGGCGTAGGGCGCGGCATGCCGTGAGGCTAGGCCTCAGGCTTCAGGCCTGGCGGCCCGGCGAAGGGCCGGAGCTAGGGTTAGGGTTAGGCCCCCGGTGAGGCTGAGGCTCGAGGTCGGGGTCCGGACACGTGTGGGGGTGCGTGTGCGGCGTAGGGTGCGGCATGCCGTGAGGCTAGGCCTCAGGCTTCAGGCCTGGCGGCCCGGCGAAGGGCCGTAGCTAGGGTTAGGGTTAGGCCCCCGGTGAGGCTGAGGCTCGAGGTCGGGGTCCGGACACGTGTGGGGGGGCGTGTGCGGCGTAGGGCGCGGCATGCCGTGAGGCTAGGCCTCAGGCTTCAGGCCTGGCGGCCCGGCGAAGGGCCGGAGCTACGGTTAGGGTTAGGCCCCCGGTGAGGCTGAGGCTCGAGGTCGGGGTCCGGACACGTGTGGGGGGGCGTGTGCGGCGTAGGGCGCGGCATGCCGTGAGGCTAGGCCTCAGGCTTCAGGCCTGGCGGCCCGGCGAAGGGCCGGAGCTAGGGTTAGGGTTAGGCCCCCGGTGAGGCTGAGGCTCGAGGTCGGGGTCCGGACACGTGTGGGGGGGCGTGTGCGGCGTAGGGCGCGGCATGCCGTGAGGCTAGGCCTCAGGCTTCAGGCCTGGCGGCCCGGCGAAGGGCCGGAGCTAGGGTTAGGGTTAGGCCCCCGGTGAGGCTGAGGCTCGAGGTCGGGGTCCGGACACGTGTGTGGGGGCGTGTGCGGCGTAGGGCGCGGCATGCCGTGAGCCTAGGCCTCAGGCTTCAGGCCTGGCGGCCCGGCGAATGGCCGGAGCTAGGGTTAGGGTTAGGCCCCCGGTGAGGCTGAGGCTCGAGGTCGGGGTCCGGACACGTGTGGGGGGGCGTGTGCGGCGTAGGGCGCGGCATGCCGTGAGGCTAGGCCTCAGGCTTCAGGCCTGGCGGCCCGCGAAGGGCCGGATCTACGGTTAGGGTTAGGCCCCCGGTGAGGCTGAGGCTCGAGGTCGGGGTCCGGACACGTGTGGGGGGGCGTGTGCGGCGTAGGGCGCGGCATGCCGTGAGGCTAGGCCTCAGGCTTCAGGCCTGGCGGCCCGGCGAAGGGCCGGAGCTAGGGTTAGGGTTAGGCCCCCCGTGAGGCTGAGGCTCGAGGTCGGGGTCCGGACACGTGTGGGGGGGCGTGTGCTGCGTAGGGCGCGGCATGCCGTGAGGTTAGGCCTCAGGCTTCAGGCCTGGCGGCCCGGCGAAGGGCCGGAGCTAGGGTTAGGGTTAGGCCCCCGGTGAGGCTGAGGCTCCAGGTCGGGGTCCGGACACGTGTGGGGGGGCGTGTGCGGCGTAGGGCGCGGCATGCCGTGAGGCTAGGCCTCAGGTTTCAGGCCTGGCGGCCCGGCGAAGGGCCGGAGCTAGGGTTAGGGTTAGGCCCCCGGTGAGGCTGAGGCTCGAGGTCGGGGTCCGGACACGTGTGGGGGGGCGTGTGCGGCGTAGGGCGCGGCATGCCGTGAGGCTAGGCCTCAGGCTTCAGGCCTGGCGGCCCGGCGAAGGGCCGGAGCTAGGGTTAGGGTTAGGCCCCCGGTGAGGCTGAGGCTCGAGGTCGGGGTTCGGACACGTGTGGGGGGCGTGTGCGGCGTAGCGCGCGGCATGCCGTGAGGCTAGGCCTCAGGCTTCAGGCCTGGCGGCCCGGCGAAGGGCCGGAGCTAGGGTTAGGGTTAGGCCCCCCGTGAGGCTGAGGCTCGAGATCGGGGTCCGCACACGTGTGGGGGCGCGGGTGCGGCGTAGGGCGCGGCATGCCGTGAGGCTAGGCCTCAGGCTTCAGGCCTGGCGGCCCGGCGAAGGGCCGGAGCTAGGGTTAGGGTTAGGCCCCCCGTGAGGCTGAGGCTCGAGGTCGGGGTACGGACACGTGTGAGGGGGCGTGTGCGGCGCAGGGCGCGGCATACCGTGAGGCTAGGCCTCAGGCTTGAGGCCTGGCGGCCCGGCGAAGGGCCGGAGCTAGGGTAAGGGGTAGGCCCCCGGTGAGGCTGAGGCTCGAGATCCGGGTACGGACACGTGTGAGGGGGCGTGTGCGGCGCAGGGCGCGGCATGCCGTGAGGCTAGGCCTCAGGCTTCAGGCCTGGCGGCCCGGCGAAGGGCCGGAGCTAGGATTAGGGTTAGGCCCCCGGTGAGGCTGAGGCTCGAGGTCGGGGTACGGACACGTGTGGGGGGGCGTGTGCGGCGTAGGGCGCGGCATGCCGTGAGGCTAGGCCTCAGGCTTCAGGCCTGGCGGCCCGGCGAAGGGCCGGAGCTAGGGTTAGGGTTAGGCCCCCCGTGAGGCTGAGGCTTGAGGTCGCGGTACGGACACGTGTGGGGGGGCGTGTGCGGCGTAGGGCGCGGCATGCCGTGAGGCTAGGCCTCAGGCTTCAGGCCTGGTGGCCCGGCGAAGGGCCGGAGCTAGGGTTAGGGTTAGGCCCCCGGTGAGGCTGAGGCTCGAGGTTGGGGTACGCACACGCGTGGGGGCGCGTGTGCGGCGTAGGGCGCGGCATGCCGTGAGGCTAGGCCTCAGGCTCCAGGCCTGGCGGCCCGGCGAATGGCCGGAGCTAGGGTTAGGGTTAGGCCCCCCGTGAGGCTGAGGCTCGAGGTCGGGGTACGGAGACGCGTGGGGGGGCGTGTGCGGCGTAGGGCGCGGCATGCCGTGAGGTTAGGCCTCAGGCTTCAGGCCTGGCGGCCCGGCGAAGGGCCGGAGCTAGGGTTAGGGTTAGGCTCCCCGTGAGGCTGAGGCTCGAGGTCGGGGTACGGACACGCGTGGGGGGGCGTGTGCGGCGTAGGGCGCGGCATGCCGTGAGGCTAGGCCTCAGGCTTCAGACCTGGCGGCCCGGCGAAAGGCCGGAGCTAGGGTTAGGGTTAGGCCCTCGGTGAGGCTGAGGCTCGAGGTCGGGGTACGGACACGCGTGGGGGGGCGTGTGCGGCGTAGGGCGCTGCACGCCGTGAGGCTAGGCTTCAGGCTTCAGGCCTGGCGGCCTGGTGAAGTGCCGGAGCTAGCGATAGGGTTAGGCTCCGGTGAGGCTGAGGCTCGAGGTCGGGGTACGGACACGTGTGGGGGGGTGTGTGCGGCGTAGGGCGCGGCATGCCGTGAGGCTAGGCCTCAGGCTTCAGGCCTCGCGCCCCGGCGAAGGGCCGGAGCTAGGGTTAGGGTTAGGCCCCCGGTGAGGCTGAGGCTCGAGGTCGGGGTACGGACACGTGTGGGGGGGCGTGTGCGGCGTAGGGCGCGGCATGCCGTGAGGCTAGGCCTCAGGCTTGAGGCCTGGCGGCCCGGCGAAGGGCCGGAGCTAGGGTTAGGGGTAGGCCCCCGGTGAGGCTGAGGCTCGAGGTCGGGGTACGGACACGTGTGAGGGGGCGTGTGTGGCGCAGGGCGCGGCATACCGTGAGGCTAGGCCTCAGGCTTGAGGACTGGCGGCCCGGCGAAGGGCCGGAGCTAGGGTATGGGGTAGGCCCCCGGTGAGGCTGAGGCTCGAGATCCGGGTACGGACACGTGTGAGGGGACGTGTGCGGCGCAGGGCGCGGCATACCGTGAGGCTAGGCCTCAGGCTTCAGGCCTGGCGGCCCGGCGAAGGGCTGGAGTTAGGGTTAGGGTTAGGCACCCCGTGAGGCTGAGGCTGGAGGTCGGGGTACGGACACGTGCGGGGGGGCGTGTGCGGCGTAGGGCGCGGCATGCCGTGAGGCTAGGCCTCAGGCTTCAGGCCTGGCGGCCCGGCGAAGGGCCGGAGCTAGGGTTAGGGTTAGGCCCCCGGTGAAGCTGAGGCTCGAGGTCGGGGTACGGACACGTGTGGGGTGGCGTGTGCGGAGTAGGGCGCCGCATGCCGTGAGGCTAGGCCTCAGGCTTCAGGCCTGGCGGCCCGGCGAAGGGCCGGAGCTAGGGTTAAGGTTAGGCCACCAGTGAGGCTGAGGCTCGAGGTCGGGGTACGGACACCCGTGGGGGGGCGTGTGCGGCGTAGGGCGCGGCATGCCGTGAGGCTAGGCCTCAGGCTTCAGGCCTGGCGGCCCGGCGAAGGGCCGGAGCTAGGGTTAGGGTTAGGCCCCCCGTGAGGCTGAGGCTCGAGGTCGGGGTACGGACACGTGTGGGGGCGCGTGTGCGGCGTAGGGCGCGGCATGCTGTGTGGCTAGGCCTCAGGCTTCAGGCCTGGCGGCCCGGCGAAGGGCCGGAGCTAGGGTTAGGGTTAGGCCCCCGGTGAGGCTGAGGCTCGAGGTCGGGGAACGGACACGTGTGGGGGGGCGTGTGCGGCGTAGGGCGCGGCATGCCGTGAGGCTAGGCCTCAGGCTTCAGGCCTGGCGGCCCGGCGAAGGGCCGGAGCTAGGGTTAGGGTTAGGCCCCCGGTGAGGCTGAGGCTCGAGGTCGGGGTACGGACACGTGTGGGGGGGCGTGTGCGGCGTAGGGCGCGGCATGCCGTGAGGCTAGGCCTCAGGCTTCAGGCCTGGCGGCCCGGCGAAGGGCCGGAGCTAGGGTTAGGGTTAGGCCCCCCGTGAGGCTGAGGCTCGAGGTCGGGGTACGGACACTTGTGGTGGGGCGTGTGCGGCGTAGGGCGCGGCATGCCGTGAGGCTAGGCCTCAGGATTCAGGCCTGGCGGCCCGGCGAAGGGCCGGAGCTAGGGTTAGGTTTAGGCCCCCCGTGAGGCTGAGGCTCGAGGTCTGGGTACGGACACGCGTGGGGGGGCATGTGCGGCGTAGGGCGCGGCATGCCGTGAGGCTAGGCCTCAGGCTTCAGGCCTGGCGGCCCGGCGAAGGGCCGGAGCTAGGGTTAGGGTTAGGCCACCGGTGAGGCTGAGGCTCGAGGTCGGGGTACGGACACCCGTGGGGGGTCGTGTGCGGCGCAGGGCGCGGCATACCGTGAGGCTAGGCCTCAGGCTTCAGGCCTGGCGGCCCGGCGAAGGGCCGGAGCTAGGGTTAGGGTTAGGCCCCCGGTGAGGCTGAGGCTCGAGATCGGGGTCCGGACACGTGTGAGGGGGCGTGTGCGGCGCAGGGCGCGGCATACCGTGAGGCTAGGCCTCAGGCTTCAGGCCTGGCGGCCCGGCGAAGGGCCGGAGCTAGGGTTAGGGTTAGGCACCCCGTGAGGCTGAGGCTGGAGGTCGGGGTACGGACACGTGTGGGGGGGCGTGTGCGGCGTAGGGCGTGGCATGCCGTGAGGCTAGGCCTCAGGCTTCAGGCCTGGCGGCCCGGCGAAGGGCCGGAGCTAGGGTTAGGGTTAGGCCACCAGTGAGGCTGAGGCTCGAGGTCGGGGTACGGACACCCGTGGGGGGGCGTGTGAGGCGTAGGGCGCGGCATGCCGTGAGGCTAGGCCTCAGGATTCAGGCCTGGCGGCCCGGCGAAGGGCCGTAGCTAGGGTTAGGGTTAGGCCCCCGGTGAGGCTGAGGCTGGAGTTCGGGGTACGGACACGTGTGGGGGGGCGTTTGCGGCGTAGGGCGCGGCATGCCGTGAGGCTAGGCCTCAGGCTTCAGGCCTGGCGGCCCGGCGAAGGGCCGGAGCTAGGGTTAGGGTTAGGCTCCCGGTGAGGCTGAGGCTCGAGCTCGGGGTACGGACACGCGTGGGGGGGCGTGTGCGGCGTAGGGCGTGGCATGCCGTGCGGCTAGGCCTCAGGCTTCAGGCCTGGCGGCCCGGCGAAGGGCCGGAGCTAGGGTTAGGGTTAGGCCCTCGGTGAGGCTGAGGCTCGAGGTCTGGGTACGGACACGCGTGGGTGGGCGTGTGCGGCGTAGGGCGCTGCATGCCGTGAGCCTAGGCCTCAGGCTTCAGGCCTGGTGGCCCGGCGAATGGCCGGAGCTAGGGTTACGTTTAGGCCCCCCGTGAGGCTGAGGCTCGAGGTCTGGGTACGGACACGCGTGGGGGGGCGTGTGCGGCGTAGGGCGCGGCATTCCGTGAGGCTAGGCCTCAGGCTTCAGGCCTGGCGGCCCGGCGAAGGGCCGGAGCTAGGGTTAGGGTTAGGCCCCAGGTGAGGCTGAGGCTCGAGGTCGGGGAACGGACACGTGTGGGGGGGCGTGTGCGGCGTAGGGCACGGCATGCCGTGAGGCTAGGCCTCAGGCTTCAGGCCTGGCGGCCCGGCGAAGGGCCGGAGCTAGGGTTAGGGTTAGGCCCCCGTTGAGGCTGAGGCTCGAGGTCGGGGTACGGACACGTGTGGGGGGGCGTGTGCGGCGTAGGGCGCGGCATGCCGTGAGGCTAGGCCTCAGGCTTCAGGCCTGGCGGCCGGGCCAAGGGCCGGAGCTAGGGTTAGGGTTAGGCCACCGGTGAGGCTGAGGCTCGAGGTCGGGGTACGGACACCCGTGGGGGGGCGTGTGCGGCGTAGGGCGCCGTATGCCGTGAGGCTAGGCCGCAGGCTTCAGGCCTGGCGGCCCGGCGAAAGGCCGGAGCTAGGGTTAGGGTTAGGCCCCCGGTGAGGCTGAGGCTCGAGGTCGGGGTACGGACACGTGTGGGGGGGCGTGTGCGGCGTAGGGCGCGGCATGCCGTGAGGCTAGGCCTCAGGCTTCAGGCCTGGCGGCCCGGCGAAGGGCCGGAGCTAGGGTTAGGGTTAGGCCCCCCGTGAGGCTGAGGCTCGAGGTCGGGGTACGGACACGTGTGGGGGGGCGTGTGCGGCGTAGGGCGCGGCATGCCGTGAGGCTAGGCCTCAGGCTTCAGGCCTGGCGGCCCGGCGAAGGGCCGGAGCTAGGGTTAGGTTTAGGCCCCCCGTGAGGCTGAGGCTCGAGGTCGGGGTACGGACACGTGTGGGGGGGCGTGTGGGGCGTAGGGCGCGGCATGCCGTGAGGCTAGGCCTCAGGCTTCAGGCCTGGCGGCCCGGCGAAGGGCCGGAGCTAGGGTTAGGGTTAGGCCCCCGGTGAGGCTGAGGCTCGAGGTCGGGGTACGGACACCCGTGGGGGGGCCTGTGAGGCGTAGGGCGCGGCATGCGGTGAGGCTAGGCCTCAGGCTTCAGGCCTGGCGGCCCGGCGAATGGCCGGAGCTAGGGTTAGGGTTAGGCACCCGGTGAGGCTGAGGCTCGAGGTCGGGGTACGGACACGGGTGGGGGTGCGTGTGCGGAGTAGGGCGCGGCATGCCGTGGGGGGGCGTGTACGGCGTAGGGCGCGGCATGCCGTGAGGCTAGGCCCCAGGCTTCAGGCCTGGCGGCCTGGCGAACGGCCGGAGCTAGGGTTAGGGTTAGGCCCGCGGTGAGGCTGAGGTTCGAGGTCGGGGAACGGACACGTGTGGGGGGGCGTGTGCGGCGTAGGGCGCGGCATGCCGTGATGCTAGGCCTCAGGCTTGAGGCCTGGCGGCCCGGCGAAGGGCCGGAGCTAGTGTTAGGGTTACGCCCCCGGTGAGGCTGAGGCTCGAGGTCGGGGTACGGACAGGCGTGGGGGGGCCTGTGTGGCGTAGGGCGCGGCATGCCGTGAGGGTAGGCCTCAGGATTCAGGCCTGGCGGCCCGGCGAAGGGCCGGAGCTAGGGTTAGGGTTAGGCCCCCGGTGAGGCTGAGGCTCGAGGTCGGTGTACGGACACGTGTGGGGGGGCGTGTGCGGCATAGGGCGCGGCATGCCGTGAGGCTTGGCCTCAGGCTTCAGGCCTGGCGGCCCGGCGAAGGGCCGGAGCTAGGGTTAGGGTTAGGCCCCCCGTGAGGCTGAGGATCGAGGTTGGGGTACGGACACGTGTGGGGGGGCGTGTGCGGCGTAGGGCGCGGCATGCCGTGAGGCTAGGCCTCAGGCTTCAGGCCTGGCGGCCCGGCGAAGGGCCGGAGCTAGGGTTAGGGTTAGGCCCCCGGTGAGGCTGAGGCTCGAGGTCGGGGTCCGCACACGTGTGGGGGCGCGTGTGCGGCGTAGGGCGCGGCATGCCGTGAGGCTAGGCCTCAGGCTTCAGGCCTGGCGGCCCGGCGAAGGGCCGGAGCTAGGGTTAGGGTTAGGCCCCCGGTGAGGCTAAGGTTCGAGGTCAGGGTACGGACACGCGTGGGGGGGCGTGTGCGGCGTAGGGCGCGGCATGCCGTGTGGCTAGGCCTCAGGATTGATGCCTGGCGGCCCGGCGAAAGGCCGGAGCTAGGGTTAGGGTTAGGCCCCCGGTGAGGCTGAGGCTCGAGGTCGGGGTACGGACACGCGTGGGGGGGCGTGTGCGGCATAGGGCGCGGCATGCCGTGAGGCTAGGCCTCAGGCTTCAGGCCTCGCGCCCCGGCGAAGGGCCGGAGCTAGGGTTAGGGTTAGGCCCCCGGTGAGGCTGAGGCTCGAGGTCGGGGTACGGACACGTGTGGGGGGGCGTGTGCGGCGTAGGGCGCGGCATGCCGTGAGGCTAGGCCTCAGGCTTGAGGCCTGGCGGCCCGGCGAAGGGCCGGAGCTTGGGTTAGGGGTAGGCCCCCGGTGAGGCTGAGGCTCGAGGTCGGGGTACGGACACGTGTGAGGGGGCGTGTGTGGCGCAGGGCGCGGCATACCGTGAGGCTAGGCCTCAGGCTTGAGGCCTGGCGGCCCGGCGAAGGGCCGGAGCTAGGGTATGGGGTAGGCCCCCGGTGAGGCTGAGGCTCGAGATCCGGGTACGGACACGTGTGAGGGGACGTGTGCGGCGCAGGGCGCGGCATACCGTGAGGCTAGGCCTCAGGCTTCAGGCCTGGTGGCCCGGCGAAGGGCCGGAGCTAGGGTTAGGGTTAGGCCTCCGGTGAGGCTGAGGCTCGAGGTCGGGGTACGGACACGTGTGGGGGGGCGTGTGTGGCGTAGGGCGTGGCATGCCGTGTGGCTAGGCCTCAGGCTTCAGGCCTGGCAGTCCGGCGAAGGGCCGGAGCTAGGGTTAGGGTTAGGCCCCCGGTGAGGCTGAGGCTCGAGGTCGGGGTCCGGACACGTGTGGGGGGGCGTGTGCGGCGTAGGGCGCGGCATGCCGTGAGGCTAGGCCTCAGGCTTCAGGCCTGGCGGCCCGGCGAAGTGCCGGAGCTAGGGTTAGGTTTAGGCCCCGGTGAGGCTGAGGCTCGAGGTCGGGGTACGGACACGTGTGGGGGGGTGTGTGCGGCGTAGGGCGCGGCATGCCGTGAGGCTAGGCCTCAGGTTTCAGGCCTGTCGGCCCGGCGAAGGGCCGGAGCTAGGGTTAGGTTTAGGCCCCCGGTGAGGCTGAGGATCGAGGTCGGGGTATGGACACGTGTGGGGGGGCGTGTGCGGCGTAGGGCGCGGCATGCCGTGAGGCTAGGCCTCAGGCTTGATGCCTGGCGGCCCGGCGAAAGGCCGGAGCTAGGGTTAGGGTTAGGCCCCCGGTGAGGCTGAGGCTCGAGGTCGGGGTCCGGACACGTGTGGGGGGGCGTGTGCGGCGTAGGGCCTGGCATGCCGTGAGGCTAGGCCTCAGGCTTCAGGCCTGGCGGCCCGGCGAAGGGCCGGAGCTAGGGTTAGGGGTAGGCCCCCGGTGAGGCTGAGGCTCGAGTTTGGGGTACGGACACGCGTGGGGGGGCGTTTGCGGCGTAGGGCGCAGCATGCCGTGAGGCTAGGCCTCAGGCTTCAGGCCTGGCGGCCCGGCGAAGGGCCGGAGCTAGTGTTAGGTTTAGCCCCCCGGTGAGGCTGAGGCTCGAGGTCGGGGTACGGACACGTGTGGGGGGGCGTGTGCGGCGTAGGGCGCGGCATGCCGTGAGGCTAGGCCTCAGGCTTGATGCCTGGCGGCCCGGCGAAAGGCCGGAGCTAGGGTTAGGGTTAGGCCCCCGGTGAGGCTGAGGCTCGAGGTCGGGGTACGGACACGTGTGGGGGGGCGTGTGCGGCGTAGGGCCTGGCATGCCGTGAGGCTAGGCCTCAGGCTTCAGGCCTGGCGGCCCGGCGAAGGGCCGGAGCTAGGGTTAGGGGTAGGCCCCCGGTGAGGCTGAGGCTCGAGATCGGGGTACGGACACGTGTGAGGGGGCGTGTGCGGCGCAGGGCGCGGCATACAGTGAGGCTAGGCCTCAGGCTTGAGGCCTGGCTGCCCGGCGAAGGGCCGGAGCTAGGGTAAGGGGTAGGCCCCCGATGAGGCTGAGGCTCGAGATCGGGGTACGGACACGTGTGAGGGGGCGTGTGCGGCGCAGTGCGCGGCATACCGTGAGACTAGGCCTCAGGCTTGAGGCCTGGCGGCCCGGCGAAGGGCTGGAGCTAGGGTTAGGGTTAGGGCCCCGTTGAGGCTGAGGCTCGAGGTCGAGGTACGGATACGTGTGGGGGGGCGTGTGCGGCGTAGGGCGCGGCATGCCGTGAGGCTAGGCCTCAGGCTTCAGGCCTGGCGGCCCGGCGAAGGGCCGGAGCTAGGGTTAGGGGTAGGCCCCCGGTGAGGCTGAGGCTCGAGATCGGGGTACGGACACGTGTGAGGGGGCGTGTGCGGCGCAGGGCGCGGCATACAGTGAGGCTAGGCCTCAGGCTTGAGGCCTGGCTGCCCGGCGAAGGGCCGGAGCTAGGGTAAGGGGTAGGCCCCCGGTGAGGCTGAGGCTCGAGGTCGGGGTCCGGACACGTGTGGGGGCGCGTGTGCGGCGTAGGGCGCGGCATGCCGTGAGGCTAGGCCTCAGGCTTCAGGCCGGGCGGCCCGGCGAAGGGCCGGAGCTAGGGTTAGGGTTAGGCCCCCGGTGAGGCTGAGGCTCGAGGTCGGGGTCCGGACACGTGTGGGGGGGCCTGTGCGGCGTAGGGCGCGGCATGCCGTGAGGCTAGGCCTCAGGCTTCAGGCCTGGCGGCCCGGCGAAGGGCCGGAGCTAGGGTTAGGGTTAGGGCCCCGGTGAGGCTGAGGTTCGAGGTCCGGGTCCGGACACGTGTGGGGGGGCGTGTGCGGCGTAGGGCGCGGCATGCCGTGAGGCTCGGCCTCAGGCTTCAGGCCTGGCGGCCCGGCGAAGGGCCGGAGCTAGGGTTAGGGTTAGGCCCCCGGTGAGGCTGAGGCTCGAGGTCGGGGTCCGGACACGTGTGGGGGGGCGTGTGCGGCGTAGGGCGCGGCATGCCGTGAGGCTAGGCCTCAGGCTTCAGGCCTGGCGGCCCGGCGAAGGGCCGGAGCTAGGGTTAGGGTTAGGCCCCCGGTGAGGCTGAGGCTCGAGGTCGGGGTCCGGACACGTGTGGGGGCGCGTGTGCGGCGTAGGGCGCGGCATGCCGTGAGGCTAGGCCTCAGGCTTCAGGCCTGGCGGCCCGGCGAAGGGCCGGAGCTAGGGTTAGGGTTAGGCCCCCCGTGAGGCTGAGGCTCGAGGTCGGGGTCCGGACACGTGTCGGGGGGCGTGTGCGGCGTAGGGCGCGGCATGCCGTGAGGCTAGGCCTCAGGCTTTAGGCCTGGCGGCCCGGCGAAGGGCCGGAGCTAGGGTTAGGGTTAGGCCCCCGGTGAGGCTTAGGCTCGAGGTGGGGGTCCGGACACGTGTGGGGGTGCGTGTGCGGCGTAGGGCGCGGCATGCCGTGAGGCTAGGCCTCAGGCTTCAGGCCTGGCGGCCTGGCGAAGGGCCGGAGCTAGGGTTAGGGTTAGGCCCCCGGTGAGGCTGAGGCTCGAGGTCGGGTTCCGGACACGTGTGGGGGGGCGTGTGCGGCGTAGGGCGCGGCATGCCGTGAGGCTAGGCCTCAGGCTTCAGGCCTGGCGGCCCGGCGAAGGGCCGGAGCTAGGGTTAGGGTTAGGCCCCCGGTGAGCCTGAGGCTCGAGGTCGGGGTCCGGAGACGTGTGGGGGCGCGTGTGCGGCGTAGGGCGCGGCATGCCGTGAGGTTAGGCCTCAGGCTTCAGGCCTGGCGTCCCGGCGAAGGGCCGGAGCTAGGGTTAGGGTTAGGCCCCCGGTGAGGCTGAGGCTCGAGGTCGGGGTCCGGACACGTGTGGGGGGGCGTGTGCGGCGTAGGGCGCGGCATGCCGTGAGGCTAGGCCTCAGGCTTCAGGCCTGGCGGCCCGGCGAAGGGCCGGAGCTAGGGTTAGGGTTAGGCCCCCGGTGAGGCTGAGGCTCGAGGTCGGGGTCCGGACACGTGTGGGGGGGCGTGTGCGGCGTAGGGCGCGGCATGCCGTGAGGCTAGGCCTCAGGGTTCAGGCCTGGCGGCCCGGCGAAGGGCCGGAGCTAGGGTTAGGGTTAGGGCCCCGGTGAGGCTGAGGCTCGAGGTCGGGGTCCGGACACGTGTGGGGGGGCGTGTGCGGCGTAGGGCGCGGCATGCCGTGAGGCTAGGCCTCAGGCTTCAGGCCTGGCGGCCCGGCGAAGGGCCGGAGCTAGGGTTAGGGTTAGGCCCCCGGTGAGGCTGAGGCTCGAGGTCGGGGTCCGGACACGTGTGGGGGGGCGTGTGCGGCGTACGGCGCGGCATGCCGTGAGGCTAGGCCTCAGGCTTCAGGCCTGGCGGCCCGGCGAAGGGCCGGAGCTAGGGTTAGGGTTAGGCCCCCGGTGAGGCTGAGGCTCGAGGTCGGGGTCCGGACACGTGTGGGGGGGCGTGTGCGGCGTAGGGCGCGGCATGCCGTGAGGCTAGGCCTCAGGCTTCAGGCCTGGCGGCCCGGCGAAGGGCCGGAGCTAGGGTTAGGGTTAGGCCCCCGGTGAGGCTGAGGCTCGAGGTCGGGGTCCGGACACGTGTGGGGGGGCGTGTGCGGCGTAGGGCGCGGCATGCCGTGAGGCTAGGCCTCAGGCTTCAGGCCTGGCGGCCCGGCGAAGGGCCGGAGCTAGGGTTAGGGTTAGGCCCCCGGTGAGGCTGAGGCTCGAGGTCGGGGTCCGGACACGTGTGGGGGCGCGTGTGCGGCGTAGGGCGCGGCATGCCGTGAGGTTGGGCCTCAGGTTTCAGGCCTGGCGGCCCGGCGAAGGGCCGGAGCTAGGGTTAGGGTTAGGCCCCCGGTGAGGCTGAGGCTCGAGGTCGGGGTCCGGACACGTGTGGGGGCGCGTGTGCGGCGTAGGGCGCGGCATGCCGTGAGGCTAGGCCTCAGGCTTCAGGCCTGGCGGCCCGGCGAAGGGCCGGAGCTAGGGTTAGGGTTAGGCCCCCGGTGAGGCTGAGGCTCGAGGTCGGGGTCCGGACACGTGTGGGGGGGCGTGTGCGGCGTAGGGCGCGGCATGCCGTGAGGCTAGGCCTCAGGCTTCAGGCCTGGCGGCCCGGCGGCCCGGCGAAGGGCCGGAGCTAGCGTTAGGGTTAGGCCCCCGGTGAGGCTGAGGCTCGAGGTCGGGGTCCGGACACGTGTGGGGGGGCGTGTGCGGCGTAGGGCGCGGCATGCCGTGAGGCTAGGCCTCAGGCTTCAGGCCTGGCGGCCCGGCGAAGGGCCGGAGCTAGGGTTCGGGTTAGGCCCCCGGTGAGGCTGAGGCTCGAGGTCGGGGTCCGGACACGTGTGGGGGGGCGTGTGCGGCGTAGGGCGCGGCATGACGTGAGGCTAGGCCTCAGGCTTCAGGCCTGGCGGCCCGGCGAAGGGCCGGAGCTAGGGTTAGGGTTAGGCCCCCGGTGAGGCTGAGGCTCGAAGTCGGGGTCCGGACACGTGTGGGGGGGCGTGTGCGGCGTAGGGCGCGGCATGCCGTGAGGCTAGGCCTCAGGCTTCAGGCCTGGCGGCCCGGCGGCCCGGCGAAGGGCCGGAGCTAGCGTTAGGGTTAGGCCCCCGGTGAGGCTGAGGCTCGAGGTCGGGCTCCGGACACGTGTGGGGGGGCGTGTGCGGCGTAGGGCGCGGCATGCTGTGAGGCTAGGCCTCAGGCTTCAGGCCTGGCGGCCCGGCGAAGGGCCAGAGCTAGGGTTAGGGTTAGGCCCCCCGTGAGGCTGAGGCTCGAGGTCGGGGTCCGGACACGTGTGGGGGGGCGTGTGCGGCGTAGGGCGCGGCATGCCGTGAGGCTAGGCCTCAGGCTTCAGGCCTGGCGGCCCGGCGAATGGCCGGAGCTAGGGTTAGGGTTAGGCCCCCCGTGAGGCTGAGGCTCGAGGTCGGAGTCCGGACACGTGTGGGGGGGCGTGTGCGGCGTAGGGCGCGGCATGCCGTGAGGCTAGGCCTCAGGCTTCAGGCCTGGCGGCCCGGCGAAGGGCCGGAGCTAGGATTAGGGTTAGGCCCCCCGTGAGGCTGAGGCTCGAGGTCCGGGTCCGGACACGTGTGGGGGGGCGTGTGCGGCGTAGGGCGCGGCATGCCGTGAGGCTAGGCCTCAGGCTTCAGGCCTGGCGGCCCGGCGAAGGGCCGGAGCTAGGCTTAGGGTTAGGCCCCCGGTGAGGCTGAGGCTCGAGGTCGGGGTCCGGACACGTGTGGAGGGGGGTGCGCGGCGTAGGGCGCGGCATGCCGTGAGGCTAGGCCTCAGGCTTCAGGCCTGGCGGCCCGGCGAAGGGCCGGAGCTAGGGTTAGGGTTAGGCCCCCGGTGAGGCTGAGGCTCGAGGTCGGGGTCCGGACACGTGTGGGGGGGCGTGTGCGGCGTAGGGCGCGGCATGCCGTGAGGCTAGGCCTCAGGCTTCAGGCCTGGCGGCCCGGCGAAGGGCCGGAGCTAGGGTTAGGGTTAGGCCCCCGGTGAGGCTGAGGCTCGAGGTCGGGGTCCGGACACGTGTGGGGGGGCGTGTGCGGCGTAGGGCGCGGCATGCCGTGAGGCTAGGCCTCAGGCTTCAGGCCTGGCGGCCCGGCGAAGGGCCGGAGCTAGGGTTAGGGTTAGGCCCCCGGTGAGGCTGAGGCTCGAGGTCGGGGTCCGGACACGTGTGGGGGGGCGTGTGCGGCGTAGGGCGCGGCATGCCGTGAGGCTAGGCCTCAGGCTTCAGGCCTGGCGGCCCGGCGAAGGGGCGGAGCTAGGGTTAGGGTTAGGCCCCCGGTGAGGCTGAGGCTCGAGGTCGGGGTCCGGACACGTGTGGGGGTGCGTGTGCGGCGTAGGGCGCGGCATGCCGTGAGGCTAGGCCTCAGGCTTCAGGCCTGGCGGCCCGGCGAAGGGCCAAAGCTAGGGTTAGGGTTAGGCCCCCGGTGAGGCTGAGGCTCGAGGTCGGGGTCCGGACACGTGTGGGGGGGCGTGTGCGGCGTAGGGCGCGGCATGCCGTGAGGCTAGGCCTCAGGCTTCAGGCCTGGCGGCCCGGCGAAGGGCCGGAGCTAGGGTTAGGGTTAGGCCCCCGGTGAGGCTGAGGCTCGAGGTCGGTGTCCGGACACGTGTGGGGGGGCGTGTGCGGCGTAGGGCGCGGCATGCCGTGAGGTAGGCCTCAGGCTTCAGGCCTGGCGGCCCGGCGAAGGGCCGGAGCTAGGGTTAGGGTTAGGCCCCCCGTGAGGCTGAGGCTCGAGGTCGGGGTCCGGACACGTGTGGGGGGGCGTGTGCGGCGTAGGGCGCGGCATGCCGTGAGGCTAGGCCTCAGGCTTCAGGCCTGGCGGCCCGGCGAAGGGCCGGAGCTAGGGTTAGGGTTAGGCCCACCGTGAGGCTGAGGCTCGAGGTCGGGGTCCGGACACGTGTGGGGGGGCGTGTGCGGCGTAGGGCGCGGCATGCCGTGAGGCTAGGCCTCAGGCTTCAGGCCTGGCGGCCCGGCGAAGGGCCGGAGCTAGGGTTAGGGTTAGGCCCCCGGTGAGGCTCGAGGTCGGGGTCCGGACACGTGTGGGGGGGCGTGTGCGGCGTAGGGCGCGGCATGCCGTGAGGCTAGGCCTCAGGCTTCAGGCCTGGCGGCCCGGCGAAGGGCCGGAGCTAGGGTTAGGGTTAGGCCCCCGGTGAGGCTGAGGCTCGAGGTCGGGGTCCGGACACGTGTGGGGGGGCGTGTGCGGCGTAGGGCGCGGCATGCCGTGAGGCTAGGCCTCAGGCTTCAGGCCTGGCGGCCCGGCGAAGGGCCGGAGCTAGGGTTAGGGTTAGGCCCCCGGTGAGGCTGAGGCTCGAGGTCGGGGTCCGGACACGTGTGGGGGGGCGTGTGCGGCGTAGGGCGCGGCATGCCGTGAGGCTAGGCCTCAGGCTTCAGGCCTGGCAGCCTGGCGAAGGGCCGGAGCTAGGGTTAGGGTTAGGCCCCCGGTGAGGCTGAGGCTCGAGGTCGGGGTCCGGACACGTGTGGGGGGGCGTGTGCGGCGTAGGGCGTGGCATGCCGTGAGGATAGGCCTCAGGCTTCAGGCCTGGCGGCCCGGCGAAGTGCCGGAGCTACGGTTAGGGTTAGGTCCCCGGTGAGGCTGAGGCTCGAGTTCGGGGTCCGGACACGTGTGGGGGGGCGTGTGCGGTGTAGGGCGCGGCATGCCGTGAGGCTAGGCCTCAGGCTTCAGGCCTGGCGGCCCGGCGAAGGGCCGGAGCTAGGGTTAGGGTTAGGCCCCCGGTGAGGCTGAGCCTCGAGGTCGGGGTCCGGACACGTGTGGGGGGGCGTGTGCGGCGTAGGGCGCGGCATGCCGTGAGGCTAGGCCTCAGGCTTCAGGCCTGGCGGCCCGGCGAAGGGCCGGAGCTAGGGTTAGGGTTAGGCCCCCGGTGAGGCTGAGGCTCGAGGTCGGGGTCCGGACACGTGTGGGTTGGCGTGTGCGGCGTAGGGCGCGGCATGCCGTGAGGCTAGGCCTCAGGCTTCAGGCCTGGCGGCCCGGCGAAGGGCCGGAGCTAGGGTTAGGGTTAGGCCCCGGTGAGGCTGAGGCTCGAGGTCGGGGTCCGGACACGTGTGGGGGGGCGTGTGCGGCGTAGGGCGCGGCATGCCGTGAGGCTAGGCCTCAGGCTTCAGGCCTGGCGGCCCGGCGAAGGGCCGGAGCTAGGGTTAGGGTTAGGCCCCCCGTGAGGCTGAGGCTCGAGGTCGGGGTCCGGACACGTGTGGGGGGGGGCGTGTGCGGCGTAGGGCGCGGCATGCCGTGAGGCTAGGCCTCAGGCTTCAGGCCTGGCGGCCCGGCGAAGGGCCGGAGCTAGGGTTAGGGTTAGGCCCCCGGTGAGGCTGAGGCTCGAGGTCGGGTTCCGGACACGTGTGGGGGTGCGTGTGCGGCGTAGGGCGCGGCATGCCGTGAGGCTAGGCCTCAGGTTTCAGGCCTGGCGGCCTGGCGAAGGGCCGGAGCTAGGGTTAGGGTTAGGCCCCCCGTGAGGCTGAGGCTCGAGGTCGGGGTCCGGACACGTGTGGGGGGGCGTGTGCGTCGTAGGGCGCGGCATGCCGTGAGGCTAGGCCTCAGGCTTCAGGCCTGGCGGCCCGGCGAAGGGCCGGAGCTAGGGTTAGGGTTAGGCCCCCGGTGAGGCTGAGGCTCGAGGTCGGGGTCCGGACACGTGTGGGGGGGCGTGTGCGGCGTAGGGCGCGGCATGCCGTGAGCCTAGGCCTCAGGCTTCAGGCCTGGCGGCCCGGCGAAGGGCCGGAGCTAGGGTTAGGGTTAGGCCCCCGGTGAGGCTGAGGCTCGAGGTCGGGGTCCGGACACGTGTGGGGGTGCGTGTGCGGCGTAGGGCGCGGCATGCCGTGAGACTAGGCCTCAGGCTTCAGGCCTGGCGGCCCGGCGAAGGGCCGGAGCTAGGGTTAGGGTTAGGCCCCCCGTGAGGCTGAGGCTCGAGGTCGGGGTACGGACACGTGTGGGGGGGCGTGTGCGTCGTAGGGCGCGGCATGCCGTGAGGCTAGGCCTCAGGCTTCAGGCCTGGCGGCCCGGCGAAGGGCCGGAGCTAGGGTTAGGGTTAGGCCCCCGGTGAGGCTGAGGCTCGAGGTCGGGGTCCGGACACGTGTGGGGGGGCGTGTGCGGCGTAGGGCGCGGCATGCCGTGAGCCTAGGCCTCAGGCTTCAGGCCTGGCGGCCCGGCGAAGGGCCGGAGCTAGGGTTAGGGTTAGGCTCCCGGTGAGGCTGAGGCTCGAGGTCGGGGTCCGGACAAGTGTGGGGGGGCGTGTGCGGCGTAGGGCGCGGCATGCCGTGAGGCTAGGCCTCAGGCTTCAGGCCTGGCGGCTCGGCGAAGGGCCGGAGCTAGGGTTAGGGTTAGGCCCCCGGTGAGTCTGAGGGTCGAGGTCGGGGTCCGGACACGTGTGGGGGGGCGTGTGCGGCGTAGGGCGCGGCATGCCGTGAGGCTAGGCCTCAGGCTTCAGGCCTGGCGGCCCGGCGAAGGGCCGGAGCTAGGGTTAGGGGTAGGCCCCCGGTGAGGCTGGGGCTCGAGATCGGGGTACGGACACGTGTGAGGGGGCGTGTGCGGCGCAGGGCGCGGCATACAGTGAGGCTAGGCCTCAGGCTTGAGACCTGGCTGCCCGGCGAAGGGCCGGAGCTAGGGTAAGGGGTAGGCCCCCGGTGAGGCTGAGGCTCGAGGTCGGGGTCCGGACACGTGTGGGGGCGCGTGTGCGGCGTAGGGCGCGGCATGCCGTGAGGCTAGGCCTCAGGCTTCAGGCCTGGCGGCCCGGCGAAGGGCCGGAGCTAGGGTTAGGGTTAGGCCCCCCGTGAGGCTGAGGCTCGAGGTCGGGGTCCGGACACGTGTGGGGGGGCGTGTGCGGCGTAGGGCGCGGCATGCCGTGAGGCTAGGCCTCAGGCTTCAGGCCTGGCGGCCCGGCGAAGGGCCGGAGCTAGGGTTAGGGTTAGGCCCCAGGTGAGGCTGAGGCTCGAGGTCGGGGTCCGGACACGTGTGGGGGGGCGTGTGCGGCGTAGGGCGCGGCATGCCGTGAGGCTAGGCCTCAGGCTTCAGGCCTGGCGGCCCGGCGAAGGGCCGGAGCTAGGGTTAGGGTTTGGCCCCCGGTGAGGCTGAGGCTCGAGGTCGGGGTCCGGACACGTGTGGGGGGGCGTGTGCGGCGTAGGGCGCGGCATGCCGTGAGGCTAGGCCTCAGGCTTCAGGCCTGGCGGCCCGGCGAAGGGCCGGAGCTAGGGTTAGGGTTAGGCCCCCGGTGAGGCTGAGGCTCGAGGTCGGGGTCCGGACACGTGTGGGGGGGCGTGTGCGGCGTAGGGCGCGGCATGCCGTGAGGCTAGGCCTCAGGCTTCAGGCCTGGCGGCCCGGCGAAGGGCCGGAGCTAGGGTTAGGGTTAGGCCCCCGGTGAGGCTGAGGCTCGAGGTCCGGGTCCGGACACGTGTGGGGGGGCGTGTGCGGCGTAGGGCGCGGCATGCCGTGAGGCTAGGCCTCAGGCTTCAGGCCTGGCTCCCCGGCGAAGGGCTGGAGCTAGGGTTAGGGTTAGGCCCCCGGTGAGGCTTAGGCTCGAGGTCGGGGTCCGGACACGTGCGGGGGGGCGTGTGCGGCGTAGGGCGCGGCATGCCGTGAGGCTAGGCCTCAGGCTTCAGGCCTGGCGGCCAGGCGAAGGGCCGGAGCTAGGGTTAGGGTTAGGCCCCCCATGAGGCTGAGGCTCGAGGTTGGGGTCCGGACACGTGTTGGGGGGCGTGTGCGGCGTAGGGCGCGGCATGCCGTGAGGCTAGGCCTCAGGCTTCAGGCCTGGCGGCCCGGTGAAGGGCCGGAGCTAGGGTTAGGGTTAGGCCCCCGGTGAGGCTGAGGCTCGAGGTCGGGGTCCGGACACGTGTGGGGGCGCGTGTGCGGCGTAGGGCGCGGCATGCCGTGAGGTTAGGCCTCAGGCTTCAGGCCTGGCGGCCCGGCGAAGGGCCGGAGCTAGGGTTAGGGTTAGGCCCCCGGTGAGGCTGAGGCTCGAGGTCGGGGTCCGGACACGTGTGGGGGGGCGTGTGCAGCGTAGGGCGCGGCATGCCGTGAGGCTAGGCCTCAGGCTTCAGGCCTGGCGGCCCGGCGAAGGGCCGGAGCTAGGGTTAGGGTTAGGCCCCCGTTGAGGCTGAGGCTCGAGGTCGGGGTCCGGACACGTGTGGGGGGGCGTGTGCGGCGTAGGGCGCGGCATGCCGTGAGGCTAGGCCTCAGGCTTCAGGCCTGGCGGCCCGGCGAAGGGCCAGAGCTAGGGTTAGGGTTAGGCCCCCAGTGAGGCTGAGGCTCGAGGTCGGGGTCCAGACACGTGTGGGGGGGCGTGTGCGGCGTAGGGCGTGGCCTGCCGTGAGGCTAGGCCTCAGGCTTCAGGCCTGGCGGCCCGGCGAAGGGCCGGAGCTAGGGTTAGGGTTAGGCCCCCGGTGAGGCTAAGGCTCGAGGTCGGGGTCCGGACATGTGTGGGGGGGCGTGTGCGGCGTAGGGCGCGGCATGCCGTGAGGCTAGGCCTCAGGCTTCAGGCCTGGCGGCCCGGCGAATGGCCGGAGCTAGGGTTAGGGTTAGGCCCCCCATGAGGCTGAGGCTCGAGATTGGGGTCCGGACACGGGTTGGGGGGCGTGTGCGGCGTAGGGCGCGGCATGCCGTGAGGCTAGGCCTCAGGCTTCAGGCCTGGCGGCCCGGTGAAGGGCCGGAGCTAGGGTTAGGGTTAGGCCCCCGGTGAGGCTGAGGCTCGAGGTCGGGGTCCGGACACGTGTGGGGGCTCGTGTGCGGCGTAGGGCGCGGCATGCCGTGAGGCTAGGCCTCAGGCTTCAGGCCTGGCGGCCCGGCGAAGGGCCGGAGCTAGGGTTAGGGTTAGGCACCCGGTGAGGCTGAGGCTCGAGGTCGGGGTCCGGACACGTGTGGGGGGGCGTGTGCGGCGTAGGGCGCGGTATGCCGTGAGGCTAGGCCTCAGGCTTCAGGCCTGGCGGCCCGGCGAAGGGCCGGAGCTAGGGTTAGGGTTAGGCCCCCGTTGAGGCTGAGGCTCGAGGTCGGGGTCCAGACACGTGTGGGGGGGCGTGTGCGGCGTAGGGCGTGGCCTGCCGTGAGGCTAGGCCTCAGGCTTCAGGCCTGGCGGCCCGGCGAAGGGCCGGAGCTAGGGTTAGGGTTAGGCCCCCCGTGAGGCTGAGGCTCGAGGTCGGGGTCCGGACATGTGTGGGGGGGCGTGTGCGGCGTAGGGCGCGGCATGCCGTGAGGCTAGGCCTCAGGCTTCAGGCCTGGCGGCCCGGCGAATGGCCGGAGCTAGGGTTAGGGTTAGGCCCCCCGTGAGGCTGAGGCTCGAGGTCGGAGTCCGGACACGTGTGGGGGGGCGTGTGCGGCGTAGGGCGCGGCATGCCGTGAGGCTAGGCCTCAGGCTTCAGGCCTGGCGGCCCGGCGAAGGGCCGGAGCTAGGATTAGGGTTAGGCCCCCCGTGAGGCTGAGGCTCGAGGTCCGGGTCCGGACACGTGTGGGGGGGCGTGTGCGGCGTAGGGCGCGGCATGCCGTGAGGCTAGGCCTCAGGCTTCAGGCCTGGCGGCCCGGCGAAGGGCCGGAGCTAGGCTTAGGGTTAGGCCCCCGGTGAGGCTGAGGCTCGAGGTCGGGGTCCGGACACGTGTGGAGGGGGGTGCGCGGCGTAGGGCGCGGCATGCCGTGAGGCTAGGCCTCAGGCTTCAGGCCTGGCGGCCCGGCGAAGGGCCGGAGCTAGGGTTAGGGTTAGGCCCCCGGTGAGGCTGAGGCTCGAGGTCGGGGTCCGGACACGTGTGGGGGGGCGTGTGCGGCGTAGGGCGCGGCATGCCGTGAGGCTAGGCCTCAGGCTTCAGGCCTGGCGGCCCGGCGAATGGCCGGAGCTAGGGTTAGGGTTAGGCCCCCCGTGAGGCTGAGGCTCGAGGTCGGGGTCCGGACATGTGTGGGGGGGCGTGTGCGGCGTAGGGCGCGGCATGCCGTGAGGCTAGGCCTCAGGCTTCAGGCCTGGCGGCCCGGCGAATGGCCGGAGCTAGCGTTAGGGTTAGGCCCCCCGTGAGGCTGAGGCTCGAGGTCGGAGTCCGGACACGTGTGGGGGGGCGTGTGCGGCGTAGGGCGCGGCATGCCGTGAGGCTAGGCCTCAGGCTTCAGGCCTGGCGGCCCGGCGAAGGGCCGGAGCTAGGATTAGGGTTAGGCCCCCCGTGAGGCTGAGGCTCGAGGTCCGGGTCCGGACACGTGTGGGGGGGCGTGTGCGGCGTAGGGCGCGGCATGCCGTGAGGCTAGGCCTCAGGCTTCAGGCCTGGCGGCCCGGCGAAGGGCCGGAGCTAGGCTTAGGGTTAGGCCCCCGGTGAGGCTGAGGCTCGAGGTCGGGGTCCGGACACGTGTGGAGGGGGGTGCGCGGCGTAGGGCGCGGCATGCCGTGAGGCTAGGCCTCAGGCTTCAGGCCTGGCGGCCCGGCGAAGGGCCGGAGCTAGGGTTAGGGTTAGGCCCCCGGTGAGGCTGAGGCTCGAGGTCTGGGTCCGGACACGTGTGGGGGGGCGTGTGCGGCGTAGGGCGCGGCATGCCGTGAGGCTAGGCCTCAGGCTTCAGGCCTGGCAGCCCGGCGAAGGGCCGGAGCTAGGGTTAGGGTTAGGCCCCCCGTGAGGCTGAGGCTCGAGGTCGGGGTCCGGACACGTGTGGGGGGGCGTGTGCGGCGTAGGGCGCGGCATGCCGTGAGGCTAGGCCTCAGGCTTCAGGCCTGGCGGCCCGGCGAAGGGCCGGAGCTAGGGTTAGGGTTAGGCCCCCGGTGAGGCTGAGGCTCGAGGTCGGGGTCCGGACACGTGTGGGGGGGCGTGTGCGGCGTAGGGCGCGGCATGCCGTGAGGCTAGGCCTCAGGCTTCAGGCCTGGCGGCCCGGCGAAGGGCCGGAGCTAGGGTTAGGGTTAGGCCCCCGGTGAGGCTGAGGCTCGAGGTCGGGGTCCGGACACGTGTGGGTTGGCGTGTGCGGCGTAGGGCGCGGCATGCCCTGAGGCTAGGCCTCAGGCCTCAGGCCTGGCGGCCCGGCGAAGGGCCGGAGCTAGGGTTAGGGTTAGGCCCCCGGTGAGGCTGAGGCTCGAGGTCGGGGTCCGGACACGTGTGGGGGCGCGTGTGCGGCGTAGGGCGCGGCATGCCGTGAGGCTAGGCCTCAGGCTTCAGGCCTGGCGGCCCGGCGAAGGGCCGGAGCTAGGGTTAGGGTTAGGCCCCCCGTGAGGCTGAGGCTCGAGGTCGGGGTCCGGACACGTGTCGGGGGGCGTGTGCGGCGTAGGGCGCGGCATGCCGTGAGGCTAGGCCTCAGGCTTCAGGCCTGGCGGCCCGGCGAAGGGCCGGAGCTAGGGTTAGGGTTAGGCCCCCGGTGAGGCTTAGGCTCGAGGTCGGGGTCCGGACACGTGTGGGGGTGCGTGTGCGGCGTAGGGCGCGGCATGCCGTGAGGCTAGGCCTCAGGCTTCAGGCCTGGCGGCCCGGCGAAGGGCCGGAGCTAGGGTTAGGGTTAGGCCCCCGGTGAGGCTCAGGCTCGAGGTCGGGTTCCGGACACGTGTGGGGGGGCGTGTGCGGCGTAGGGCGCGGCATGCCGTGAGGCTAGGCCTCAGGCTTCAGGCCTGGCGGCCCGGCGAAGGGCCGGAGCTAGGGTTAGGGTTAGGCCCCCGGTGAGGCTGAGGCTCGAGGTCGGGGTCCGGACACGTGTGGGGGCGCGTGTGCGGCGTAGGGCGCGGCATGCCGTGAGGTTAGGCCTCAGGCTTCAGGCCTGGCGTCCCGGCGAAGGGCCGGAGCTAGGGTTAGGGTTAGGCCCCCGGTGAGGCTGAGGCTCGAGGTCGGGGTCCGGACACGTGTGGGGGGGCGTGTGCGGCGTAAGGCGCGGCATGCCGTGAGGCTAGGCCTCAGGCTTCAGGCCTGGCGGCCCGGCGAAGGGCCGGAGCTAGGGTTAGGGTTAGGCCCCCGGTGAGGCTGAGGCTCGAGGTCGGGGTCCGGACACGTGTGGGGGGGCGTGTGCGGCGTAGGGCGCGGCATGCCGTGAGGCTAGGCCTCAGGGTTCAGGCCTGGCGGCCCGGCGAAGGGCCGGAGCTAGGGTTAGGGTTAGGGCCCAGGTGAGGCTGAGGCTCGAGGTCGGGGTCCGGACACGTGTGGGGGGGCGTGTGCGGCGTAGGGCGCGGCATGCCGTGAGGCTAGGCCTCTGGCTTCAGGCCTGGCGGCCCGGCGAAGGGCCGGAGCTAGGGTTAGGGTTAGGCCCCCGGTGAGGCTGAGGCTCGAGGTCGGGGTCCGGACACGTGTGGGGGGGCGTGTGCGGCGTACGGCGCGGCATGCCGTGAGGCTAGGCCTCAGGCTTCAGGCCTGGCGGCCCGGCGAAGGGCCGGAGCTAGGGTTAGGGTTAGGCCCCCGGTGAGGCTGAGGCTCGAGGTCGGGGTACGGACACGTGTGGGGGGGCGTGTGCGGCGTAGGGCGCGGCATGCCGTGAGGCTAGGCCTCAGGCTTCAGGCCTGGCGGCCCGGCGAAGGGCCGGAGCTAGGGTTAGGGTTAGGCCCCCGGTGAGGCTGAGGCTCGAGGTCGGGGTCCGGACACGTGTGGGGGGGCGTGTGCGGCGTAGGGCGCGGCATGCCGTGAGGCTAGGCCTCAGGCTTCAGGCCTGGCGGCCCGGTGAAGGGCCGGAGCTAGGGTTAGGGTTAGGCCCCCGGTGAGGCTGAGGCTCGAGGTCGGGGTCCGGACACGTGTGGGGGGGCGTGTGCGGCGTAGGGCGCGGCATGCCGTGAGGCTGGGCCTCAGGCTTCAGGCCTGGCGGCCCGGCGAAGGGCCGGAGCTAGGGTTAGGGTTAGGCCCCCGGTGAGGCTGAGGCTCGAGGTCGGGGTCCGGACACGCGTGGGGGGGCGTGTGCGGCGTAGGGCGCGGCATGCCGTGAGGCTGGGCCTCAGGCTTCAGGCCTGGCGGCCCGGCGAAGGGCCGGAGCTAGGGTTAGGGTTAGGCCCCCCGTGAGGCTGAGGCTCGAGGTCGGGGTCCGGACACGTGTGGGGGGGCGTGTGCGGCGTAGGGCGCGGCATGCCGTGAGGCTAGGCCTCAGGCTTCAGGCCTGGCGGCCCGGCGCAGGGCCGGAGCTAGGGTTAGGGTTTGGCCCCCGGTGAGGCTGAGGCTCGAGGTCGGGGTCCGGACACGTGTGGGGGGGCGTGTGCGGCGCAGGGCGCGGCATGCCGTGAGGCTAGGCCTCAGGCTTCAGGCCTGGCGGCCCGGCAAAGGGCCGGAGCTAGGGTTAGGGTTAGGCCCCCGGTGAGGCTGAGGCTCGAGGTCGGGGTCCGGACACGTGTGGGGGGGCGTGTGCGGCGTAGGGCGCGGCATGCCGTGAGGCTAGGCCTCAGGCTTCAGGCCTGGCGGCCCGGCGAAGGGCCGGAGCTAGGGTTAGGGTTAGGCCCCCGGTGAGGCTGAGGCTCGAGGTCCGGGTCCGGACACGTGTGGGGGGGCGTGTGCGGCGTAGGGCGCGGCATGCCGTGAGGTTAGGCCTCAGGCTTCAGGCCTGGCTCCCCGGCGAAGGGCTGGAGCTAGGGTTAGGGTTAGGCCCCCGGTGAGGCTTAGGCTTGAGGTCGGGGTCCGGACACGTGCGGGGGGGCGTGTGCGGCGTAGGGCGCGGCATGCCGTGAGGCTAGGCCTCAGGCTTCAGGCCTGGCGGCCAGGCGAAGGGCCGGAGCTAGGGTTAGGGTTAGGCCCCCCATGAGGCTGAGGCTCGAGGTTGGGGTCCGGACACGTGTTGGGGGGCGTGTGCGGCGTAGGGCGCGGCATGCCGTGAGGCTAGGCCTCAGGCTTCAGGCCTGGCGGCCCGGTGAAGGGCCGGAGCTAGGGTTAGGGTTAGGCCCCCGGTGAGGCTGAGGCTCGAGGTCGGGGTCCGGACACGTGTGGGGGCGCGTGTGCGGCGTAGGGCGCGGCATGCCGTGAGGTTAGGCCTCAGGCTTCAGGCCTGGCGGCCCGGCGAAGGGCCGGAGCTAGGGTTAGGGTTAGGCCCCCGGTGAGGCTGAGGCTCGAGGTCGGGGTCCGGACACGTGTGGGGGGGCGTGTGCGGCGTAGGGCGCGGCATGCCGTGAGGCTAGGCCTCAGGCTTCAGGCCTGGCGGCCCGGCGAAGGGCCGGAGCTAGGGTTAGGGTTAGGCCCCCGTTGAGGCTGAGGCTCGAGGTCGGGGTCCGGACACGTGTGGGGGGGCGTGTGCGGCGTAGGGCGCGGCATGCAGTGAGGCTAGGCCTCAGGCTTCAGGCCTGGCGGCCCGGCGAAGGGCCAGAGCTAGGGTTAGGGTTAGGCCCCCAGTGAGGCTGAGGCTCGAGGTCGGGGTCCAGACACGTGTGGGGGGGCGTGTGCGGCGTAGGGCGTGGCCTGCCGTGAGGCTAGGCCTCAGGCTTCAGGCCTGGCGGCCCGGCGAAGGGCCGGAGCTAGGGTTAGGGTTAGGCCCCCCGTGAGGCTGAGGCTCGAGGTCGGGGTCCGGACACGTGTGGGGGGGCGTGTGCGGCGTAGGGCGCGGCATGCCGTGAGGCTAGGCCTCAGGCTTCAGGCCTGGCGGCCCGGCGAATGGCCGGAGCTAGGGTTAGGGTTAGGCCCCCCGTGAGGCTGAGGCTCGAGGTCGGAGTCCGGACACGTGTGGGGGGGCGTGTGCGGCGTAGGGCGCGGCATGCCGTGAGGCTAGGCCTCAGGCTTCAGGCCTGGCGGCCCGGCGAAGGGCCGGAGCTAGGATTAGGGTTAGGCCCCCCGTGAGGCTGAGGCTCGAGGTCCGGGTCCGGACACGTGTGGGGGGGCGTGTGCGGCGTAGGGCGCGGCATGCCGTGAGGCTAGGCCTCAGGCTTCAGGCCTGGCGGCCCGGCGAAGGGCCGGAGCTAGGCTTAGGGTTAGGCCCCCGGTGAGGCTGAGGCTCGAGGTCGGGGTCCGGACACGTGTGGAGGGGGGTGCGCGGCGTAGGGCGCGGCATGCCGTGAGGCTAGGCCTCAGGCTTCAGGCCTGGCGGCCCGGCGAAGGGCCGGAGCTAGGGTTAGGGTTAGGCCCCCGGTGAGGCTGAGGCTCGAGGTCGGGGTCCGGACACGTGTGGGGGGGCGTGTGCGGCGTAGGGCGCGGCATGCCGTGAGGCTAGGCCTCAGGCTTCAGGCCTGGCGGCCCGGCGAAGGGCCGGAGCTAGGGTTAGGGTTAGGCCCCCCGTGAGGCTGAGGCTCGAGGTCGGGGTCCGGACACGTGTGGGGGGGCGTGTGCGGCGTAGGGCGCGGCATGCCGTGAGGCTAGGCCTCAGGCTTCAGGCCTGGCGGCCCGGCGAAGGGCCGGAGCTAGGGTTAGGGTTAGGCCCCCGGTGAGGCTGAGGCTCGAGGTCGGGGTCCGGACACGTGTGGGGGGGCGTGTGCGGCGTAGGGCGCGGCATGCCGTGAGGCTAGGCCTCAGGCTTCAGGCCTGGCGGCCCGGCGAAGGGCCGGAGCTAGGGTTAGGGTTAGGCCCCCGGTGAGGCTGAGGCTCGAGGTCGGGGTCCGGACACGTGTGGGGGGGCGTGTGCGGCGTAGGGCGCGGCATGCCGTGAGGCTAGGCCTCAGGCTTCAGGCCTGGCGGCCCGGCGAAGGGCCGGAGCTAGGGTTAGGGTTAGGCCCCCGGTGAGGCTGAGGCTCGAGGTCGGGGTCCGGACACGTGTGGGGGGGCGTGTGCGGCGTAGGGCGCGGCATGCCGTGAGGCTAGGCCTCAGGCTTCAGGCCTGGCGGCCCGGCGAAGGGCCGGAGCTAGGGTTAGGGTTAGGCCCCCGGTGAGGCTGAGGCTCGAGGTCGGGGTCCGGACACGTGTGGGGGTGCGTGTGCGGCGTAGGGCGCGGCATGCCGTGAGGCTAGGCCTCAGGCTTCAGGCCTGGCGGCCCGGTGAAGGGCCGGAGCTAGGGTTAGGGTTAGGCCCCCGGTGAGGCTGAGGCTCGAGGTCGGGCTCCGGACACGTGTGGGGGCGCGTGTGCGGCGTAGGGCGCGGCATGCCGTGAGGTTAGGCCTCAGGCTTCAGGCCTGGCGGCCCGGCGAAGGGCCGGAGCTAGGGTTAGGGTTAGGCCCCCGGTGAGGCTGAGGCTCGAGGTCGGGGTCCGGACACGTGTGGGGGGGCGTGTGCGGCGTAGGGCGCGGCATGCCGTGAGGCTAGGCCTCAGGCTTCAGGCCTGGCGGCCCGGCGAAGGGCCGGAGCTAGGGTTAGGGTTAGGCCCCCGTTGAGGCTGAGGCTCGAGGTCGGGGTCCGGACACGTGTGGGGGGGCGTGTGCGGCGTAGGGCGCGGCATGCCGTGAGGCTAGGCCTCAGGCTTCAGGCCTGGCGGCCCGGCGAAGGGCCGGAGCTAGGGTTAGGGTTAGGCCCCCCGTGAGGCTGAGGCTCGAGGTCGGGGTCCGGACACGTGTGGGGGGGCGTGTGCGGCGTAGGGCGCGGCATGCCGTGAGGCTAGGCCTCAGGCTTCAGGCCTGGCGGCCCGGCGAAGGGCCGGAGCTAGGGTTAGGGTTAGGCCCCCGGTGAGGCTGAGGCTCGAGGTCGGGGTCCGGACACGTGTGGGGGGGCGTGTGCGGCGTAGGGCGCGGCATGCCGTGAGGCTAGGCCTCAGGCTTCAGGCCTGGCGGCCCGGCGAAGGGCCGGAGCTAGGGTTAGGGTTAGGGCCCCGGTGAGGCTGAGGCTCGAGGTCGGGGTCCGGACACGTGTGGGGGGGCGTGTGCGGCGTAGGGCGCGGCATGCCGTGAGGCTAGGCCTCAGGCTTCAGGCCTGGCGGCCCGGCGAAGGGCCGGAGCTAGGGTTAGGGTTAGGCCCCCGGTGAGGCTGAGGCTCGAGGTCGGGGTCCGGACACGTGTGGGGGGGCGTGTGCGGCGTAGGGCGCGGCATGCCGTGAGGCTAGGCCTCAGGCTTCAGGCCTGGCGGCCCGGCGAAGGGCCGGAGCTAGGGTTAGGGGTAGGCCCCCGGTGAGGCTGGGGCTCGAGATCGGGGTACGGACACGTGTGAGGGGGCGTGTGCGGCGCAGGGCGCGGCATACAGTGAGGCTGGGCCTCAGGCTTGAGACCTGGCTGCCCGGCGAAGGGCCGGAGCTAGGGTAAGGGGTAGGCCCCCGTTGAGGCTGAGGCTCGAGGTCGGGGTCCGGACACGTGTGGGGGCGCGTGTGCGGCGTAGGGCGCGGCATGCCGTGAGGCTAGGCCTCAGGCTTCAGGCCTGGCGGCCCGGCGAAGGGCCGGAGCTAGGGTTAGGGTTAGGCCCCCCGTGAGGCTGAGGCTCGAGGTCGGGGTCCGGACATGTGTGGGGGGGCGTGTGCGGCGTAGGGCACGGCATGCCGTGAGGCTAGGCCTCAGGCTTCAGGCCTGGCGGCCCGGCGAATGGCCGGAGCTAGGGTTAGGGTTAGGCCCCCCGTGAGGCTGAGGCTCGAGGTCGGAGTCCGGACACGTGTGGGGGGGCGTGTGCGGCGTAGGGCGCGGCATGCCGTGAGGCTAGGCCTCAGGCTTCAGGCCTGGCGGCCCGGCGAAGGGCCGGAGCTAGGATTAGGGTTAGGCCCCCCGTGAGGCTGAGGCTCGAGGTCCGGGTCCGGACACGTGTGGGGGGGCGTGTGCGGCGTAGGGCGCGGCATGCCGTGAGGCTAGGCCTCAGGCTTCAGGCCTGGCGGCCCGGCGAAGGGCCGGAGCTAGGCTTAGGGTTAGGCCCCCGGTGAGGCTGAGGCTCGAGGTCGGGGTCCGGACACGTGTGGAGGGGGGTGCGCGGCGTAGGGCGCGGCATGCCGTGAGGCTAGGCCTCAGGCTTCAGGCCTGGCGGCCCGGCGAAGGGCCGGAGCTAGGGTTAGGGTTAGGCCCCCGGTGAGGCTGAGGCTCGAGGTCGGGGTCCGGACACGTGTGGGGGGGCGTGTGCGGCGTAGGGCGCGGCATGCCGTGAGGCTAGGCCTCAGGCTTCAGGCCTGGCGGCCCGGCGAAGGGCCGGAGCTAGGGTTAGGGTTAGGCCCCCCGTGAGGCTGAGGCTCGAGGTCGGGGTCCGGACACGAGTGGGGGGGCGTGTGCGGCGTAGGGCGCGGCATGCCGTGAGGCTAGGCCTCAGGCTTCAGGCCTGGCGGCCCGGCGAAGGGCCGGAGCTAGGGTTAGGGTTAGGCCCCCGGTGAGGCTGAGGCTCGAGGTCGGGGTCCGGACACGTGTGGGGGGGCGTGTGCGGCGTAGGGCGCGGCATGCCGTGAGGCTAGGCCTCAGGCTTCAGGCCTGGCGGCCCGGCGAAGGGCCGGAGCTAGGGTTAGGGTTAGGCCCCCGGTGAGGCTGAGGCTCGAGGTCGGGGTCCGGACACGTGTGGGTTGGCGTGTGCGGCGTAGGGCGCGGCATGCCCTGAGGCTAGGCCTCAGGCCTCAGGCCTGGCGGCCCGGCGAAGGGCCGGAGCTAGGGTTAGGGTTAGGCCCCCGGTGAGGCTGAGGCTCGAGGTCGGGGTCCGGACACGTGTGGGGGCGCGTGTGCGGCGTAGGGCGCGGCATGCCGTGAGGTTAGGCCTCAGGCTTCAGGCCTGGCGTCCCGGCGAAGGGCCGGAGCTAGGGTTAGGGTTAGGCCCCCGGTGAGGCTGAGGCTCGAGGTCGGGGTCCGGACACGTGTGGGGGGGCGTGTGCGGCGTAGGGCGCGGCATGCCGTGAGGCTAGGCCTCAGGCTTCAGGCCTGGCGGCCCGGCGAAGGGCCGGAGCTAGGGTTAGGGTTAGGCCCCCGGTGAGGCTGAGGCTCGAGGTCGGGGTCCGGACACGTGTGGGGGGGCGTGTGCGGCGTAGGGCGCGGCATGCCGTGAGGCTAGGCCTCAGGGTTCAGGCCTGGCGGCCCGGCGAAGGGCCGGAGCTAGGGTTAGGGTTAGGGCCCCGGTGAGGCTGAGGCTCGAGGTCGGGGTCCGGACACGTGTGGGGGGGCGTGTGCGGCGTAGGGCGCGGCATGCCGTGAGGCTAGGCCTCAGGCTTCAGGCCTGGCGGCCCGGCGAAGGGCCGGAGCTAGGGTTAGGGTTAGGCCCCCGGTGAGGCTGAGGCTCGAGGTCGGGGTCCGGACACGTGTGGGGGGGCGTGTGCGGCGTAGGGCGCGGCATGCCGTGAGGCTAGGCCTCAGGCTTCAGGCCTGGCGGCCCGGCGAAGGGCCGGAGCTAGGGTTAGGGTTAGGCCCCCGGTGAGGCTGAGGCTCGAGGTCGGGGTCCGGACACGTGTGGGGGGGCGTGTGCGGCGTAGGGCGCGGCATGCCGTGAGGCTAGGCCTCAGGCTTCAGGCCTGGCGGCCCGGCGAAGGGCCGGAGCTAGGGTTAGGGTTAGGCCCCCGGTGAGGCTGAGGCTCGAGGTCGGGGTCCGGACACGTGTGGGTTGGCGTGTGCGGCGTAGGGCGCGGCATGCCCTGAGGCTAGGCCTCAGGCCTCAGGCCTGGCGGCCCGGCGAAGGGCCGGAGCTAGGGTTAGGGTTAGGCCCCCGGTGAGGCTGAGGCTCGAGGTCGGGGTCCGGACACGTGTGGGGGCGCGTGTGCGGCGTAGGGCGCGGCATGCCGTGAGGCTAGGCCTCAGGCTTCAGGCCTGGCGGCCCGGCGAAGGGCCGGAGCTAGGGTTAGGGTTAGGCCCCCCGTGAGGCTGAGGCTCGAGGTCGGGGTCCGGACACGTGTCGGGGGGCGTGTGCGGCGTAGGGCGCGGCATGCCGTGAGGCTGGGCCTCAGGCTTCAGGCCTGGCGGCCCGGCGAAGGGCCGGAGCTAGGGTTAGGGTTAGGCCCCCGGTGAGGCTTAGGCTCGAGGTCGGGGTCCGGACACGTGTGGGGGTGCGTGTGCGGCGTAGGGCGCAGCATGCCGTGAGGCTAGGCCTCAGGCTTCAGGCCTGGTGGCCCGGCGAAGGGCCGGAGCTAGGGTTAGGGTTAGGCCCCCGGTGAGGCTGAGGCTCGAGGTCGGGTTCCGGACACGTGTGGGGGGGCGTGTGCGGCGTAGGGCGCGGCATGCCGTGAGGCTAGGCCTCAGGCTTCAGGCCTGGCGGCCCGGCGAAGGGCCGGAGCTAGGGTTAGGGTTAGGCCCCCGGTGAGGCTGAGGCTCGAGGTCGGGGTCCGGACACGTGTGGGGGGGCGTGTGCGGCGTAGGGCGCGGCATGCCGTGAGGTTAGGCCTCAGGCTTCAGGCCTGGCGTCCCGGCGAAGGGCCGGAGCTAGGGTTAGGGTTAGGCCCCCGGTGAGGCTGAGGCTCGAGGTCGGGGTCCGGACACGTGTGGGGGGGCGTGTGCGGCGTAGGGCGCGGCATGCCGTGAGGCTAGGCCTCAGGCTTCAGGCCTGGCGGCCCGGCGAAGGGCCGGAGCTAGGGTTAGGGTTAGGGCCCCGGTGAGGCTGAGGCTCGAGGTCGGGGTCCGGACACGTGTGGGGGGGGCGTGTGCGGCGTAGGGCGCGGCATGCCGTGAGGCTAGGCCTCAGGCTTCAGGCCTGGCGGCCCGGCGAAGGGCCGGAGCTAGGGTTAGGGTTAGGCCCCCGGTGAGGCTGAGGCTCGAGGTCGGGGTCCGGACACGTGTGGGGGGGCGTGTGCGGCGTAGGGCGCGGCATGCCGTGAGGCTAGGCCTCAGGCTTCAGGCCTGGCGGCCCGGCGAAGGGCCGGAGCTAGGGTTAGGGTTAGGCCCCCGGTGAGGCTGAGGCTCGAGGTCGGGGTCCGGACACGTGTGGGGGGGCGTGTGCGGCGTAGGGCGCGGCATGCCGTGAGGCTAGGCCTCAGGCTTCAGGCCTGGCGGCCCGGCGAAGGGCCGGAGCTAGGGTTAGGGTTAGGCCCCCGGTGAGGCTGAGGCTCGAGGTCGGGGTCCGGACACGTGTGGGGGGGCGTGTGCGGCGTAGGGCGCGGCATGCCGTGAGGCTAGGCCTCAGGCTTCAGGCCTGGCGGCCCGGTGAAGGGCCGGAGCTAGGGTTAGGGTTAGGCCCCCGGTGAGGCTGAGGCTCGAGGTCGGGGTCCGGACACGTGTGGGGGGGCGTGTGCGGCGTAGGGCGCGGCATGCCGTGAGGCTGGGCCTCAGGCTTCAGGCCTGGCGGCCCGGCGAAGGGCCGGAGCTAGGGTTAGGGTTAGGCCCCCGGTGAGGCTGAGGCTCGAGGTCGGGGTCCGGACACGCGTGGGGGGGCGTGTGCGGCGTAGGGCGCGGCATGCCGTGAGGCTGGGCCTCAGGCTTCAGGCCTGGCGGCCCGGCGAAGGGCCGGAGCTAGGGTTAGGGTTAGGCCCCCCGTGAGGCTGAGGCTCGAGGTCGGGGTCCGGACACGTGTGGGGGGGCGTGTGCGGCGTAGGGCGCGGCATGCCGTGAGGCTAGGCCTCAGGCTTCAGGCCTGGCGGCCCGGCGAAGGGCCGGAGCTAGGGTTAGGGTTTGGCCCCCGGTGAGGCTGAGGCTCGAGGTCGGGGTCCGGACACGTGTGGGGGGGCGTGTGCGGCGTAGGGCGCGGCATGCCGTGAGGCTAGGCCTCAGGCTTCAGGCCTGGCGGCCCGGCGAAGGGCCGGAGCTAGGGTTAGGGTTAGGCCCCCGGTGAGGCTGAGGCTCGAGGTCGGGGTCCGGACACGTGTGGGGGGGCGTGTGCGGCGTAGGGCGCGGCATGCCGTGAGGCTAGGCCTCAGGCTTCAGGCCTGGCGGCCCGGCGAAGGGCCGGAGCTAGGGTTAGGGTGAGGCCCCCGGTGAGGCTGAGGCTCGAGGTCCGGGTCCGGACACGTGTGGGGGGGCGTGTGCGGCGTAGGGCGCGGCATGCCGTGAGGCTAGGCCTCAGGCTTCAGGCCTGGCGGCCCGGCGAAGGGCCGGAGCTAGGATTAGGGTTAGGCCCCCCGTGAGGCTGAGGCTCGAGGTCCGGGTCCGGACACGTGTGGGGGGGCGGTGTGCGGCGTAGGGCGCGGCATGCCGTGAGGCTAGGCCTCAGGCTTCAGGCCTGGCGGCCCGGCGAAGGGCCGGAGCTAGGCTTAGGGTTAGGCCCCCGGTGAGGCTGAGGCTCGAGGTCGGGGTCCGGACACGTGTGGAGGGGGGTGCGCGGCGTAGGGCGCCGCATGCCGTGAGGCTAGGCCTCAGGCTTCAGGCCTGGCGGCCCGGCGAAGGGCCGGAGCTAGGGTTAGGGTTAGGTCCCCGGTGAGGCTGAGGCTCGAGGTCGGGGTCCGGACACGTGTGGGGGGGCGTGTGCGGCGTAGGGCGCGGCATGCCGTGAGGTTAGGCCTCAGGCTTCAGGCCTGGCGGCCCGGCGAAGGGCCGGAGTTAGGGTTAGGGTTAGGCCCCCGGTGAGGCTGAGGCTCGAGGTCGGGGTCCGGACACGTGTGGGGGGGCGTGTGCGGCGTAGGGCGCGGCATGCCGTGAGGCTAGGCCTCAGGCTTCAGGCCTGGCGGCCCGGCGAAGGGCCGGAGCTAGGGTTAGGGTTAGGCCCCCGGTGAGGCTGAGGCTCGAGGTCGGGGTCCGGACACGTGTGGGGGGGCGTGTGCGGCGTAGGGCGCGGCATGCCGTGAGGCTAGGCCTCAGGCTTCAGGCCTGGCGGCCCGGCGAAGGGCCGGAGCTAGGGTTAGGGTTAGGCCCCCGGTGAGGCTGAGGCTCCAGATCGGGGTCCGGACACGTGTGGGGGGGCGTGTGCGGCGTAGGGCGCGGCATGCCGTGAGGCTAGGCCTCAGGCTTCAGGCCTGGCGGCCCGGCGAAGGGCCGGAGCTAGGGTTAGGGTTAGGCCCCCGGTGAGGCTGAGGCTCGAGGTCGGGGTCCGGACACGTGTGGGGGGGCGTGTGCGGCATAGGGCGCGGCATGCCGTGAGGCTAGGCCTCAGGCTTCAGGCCTGGCGGCCCGGCGAAGGGCCGGAGCTAGGTTTAGGGTTAGGCCCCCGGTGAGGCTGAGGCTCGAGGTCGGGGTCCGGACACGTGTGGGGGGGCGTGTGCGGCGTAGGGCGCGGCATGCCGTGAGGCTAGGCCTCAGGCTTCAGGCCTGGCGGCCCGGCGAAGGGCCGGAGCTAGGGTTAGGGTGAGGCCCCCGGTGAGGCTGAGGCTCGAGGTCCGGGTCCGGACACGTGTGGGGGGGCCGTGTGCGGCGTAGGGCGCGGCATGCCGTGAGGCTAGGCCTCAGGCTTCAGGCCTGGCGGCCCGGCGAAGGGCCGGAGCTAGGATTAGGGTTAGGCCCCCCGTGAGGCTGAGGCTCGAGGTCCGGGTCCGGACACGTGTGGGGGGGCGTGTGCGGCGTAGGGCGCGGCATGCCGTGAGGCTAGGCCTCAGGCTTCAGGCCTGGCGGCCCGGCGAAGGGCCGGAGCTAGGCTTAGGGTTAGGCCCCCGGTGAGGCTGAGGCTCGAGGTCGGGGTCCGGACACGTGTGGAGGGGGGTGCGCGGCGTAGGGCGCGGCATGCCGTGAGGCTAGGCCTCAGGCTTCAGGCCTGGCGGCCCGGCGAAGGGCCGGAGCTAGGGTTAGGGTTAGGTCCCCGGTGAGGCTGAGGCTCGAGGTCGGGGTCCGGACACGTGTGGGGGGGCGTGTGCGGCGTAGGGCGCGGCATGCCGTGAGGTTAGGCCTCAGGCTTCAGGCCTGGCGGCCCGGCGAAGGGCCGGAGTTAGGGTTAGGGTTAGGCCCCCGGTGAGGCTGAGGCTCGAGGTCGGGGTCCGGACACGTGTGGGGGGGCGTGTGCGGCGTAGGGCGCGGCATGCCGTGAGGCTAGGCCTCAGGCTTCAGGCCTGGCGGCCCGGCGAAGGGCCGGAGCTAGGGTTAGGGTTAGGCCCCCGGTGAGGCTGAGGCTCGAGGTCGGGGTCCGGACACGTGTGGGGGGGCGTGTGCGGCGTAGGGCGCGGCATGCCGTGAGGCTAGGCCTCAGGCTTCAGGCCTGGCGGCCCGGCGAAGGGCCGGAGCTAGGGTTAGGGTTAGGCCCCCGGTGAGGCTGAGGCTCCAGATCGGGGTCCGGACACGTGTGGGGGGGCGTGTGCGGCGTAGGGCGCGGCATGCCGTGAGGCTAGGCCTCAGGCTTCAGGCCTGGCGGCCCGGCGAAGGGCCGGAGCTAGGGTTAGGGTTAGGCCCCCCGGTGAGGCTGAGGCTCGAGGTCGGGGTCCGGACACGTGTGGGGGGGCGTGTGCGGCATAGGGCGCGGCATGCCGTGAGGCTAGGCCTCAGGCTTCAGGCCTGGCGGCCCGGCGAAGGGCCGGAGCTAGGTTTAGGGTTAGGCCCCCGGTGAGGCTGAGGCTCGAGGTCGGGGTCCGGACACGTGTGGGGGGGGCGTGTGCGGCGTAGGGCGCGGCATGCCGTGAGGCTAGGCCTCAGGCTTCAGGCCTGGCGGCCCGGCGAAGGGCCGGAGCTAGGGTTAGGGTTAGGCCCCCGGTGAGGCTGAGGCTCGAGGTCGGGGTCCGGACACGTGTGGGGGGGGCGTGTGCGGCGTAGGGCGCGGCATGCCGTGAGGCTAGGCCTCAGGCTTCAGGCCTGGCGGCCCGGCGAAGGGCCGGAGCTAGGGTTAGGGTTAGGCCCCCGGTGAGGCTGAGGCTCGAGTTCGGGGTCCGGACACGTGTGGGGGGGCGTGTGCGGCGTAGGGCGCGGCATGCCGTGAGGCTAGGCCTCAGGCTTCAGGCCTGGCGGCCCGGCGAAGGGCCGGAGCTAGGGTTAGGGTTAGGCCCCCGGTGAGGCTGAGGCTCGAGGTCGGGGTCCGGACACGTGTGGGGGGGGCGTGTGCGGCGTAGGGCGCGGCATGCCGTGAGGCTAGGCCTCAGGCTTCAGGCCTGGCGGCCCGGCGAAGGGCCGGAGCTACGGTTAGGGTTAGGCCCCCGGTGAGGCTGAGGCTCGAGGTCGGGGTCCGGACACGTGTGGGGGGGCGTGTGCGGCGTAGGGCGCGGCATGCCGTGAGGCTAGGCCTCAGGCTTCAGGCCTGGCGGCCCGGCGAAGGGCCGGAGCTAGGGTTAGGGTTAGGCCCCCGGTGAGGCTGAGGCTCGAGGTCGGGGTCCGGACACGTGTGGGGGGGCGTGTGCGGCGTAGGGCGCGGCATGCCGTGAGGCTAGGCCTCAGGCTTCAGGCCTGGCGGCCCGGCGAAGGGCCGGAGCTAGGGTTAGGGTTAGGCCCCCGGTGAGGCTGAGGCTCGAGGTCGGGGTCCGGACACGTGTGGGGGGGCGTGTGCGGCGTAGGGCGCGGCATGCCGTGAGGCTAGGCCTCAGGCTTCAGGCCTGGCGCCCGGCGAAGGGCCGGAGCTAGGGTTAGGGTTAGGCCCCCCGTGAGGCTGAGGCTCGAGGTCGGGGTCCGGACCCGTGTGGGGGGGGCTGTGTGCGGCGTTTAGGGCGCGGCATGCCGTGAGGCTAGGCCTCAGGCTTCAGGCCTGGCGGCCCGGCGAAGGGCCGGAGCTAGGATTAGGGTTAGGACCCCGTGAGGTTGAGGCTCGAGGTCGGGGTCCGGACACGTGTGGGGGGGCGTGTGCGTCGTAGGGCGCGGCATGGCCGTGAGGCTAGGCCTCAGGCTTCAGGCCTGGCGGCCCGGCGAAGGGCCGGAGCTAGGGTTAGGGTTAGGCCCCCGTGAGGCTGAGGCTCGAGGTCGGGGTCCGGACACGTGTGGGGGGGCGTGTGCGGCGTAGGGCGCGGCATGCGTGAGCCTAGGCCTCAGGCTTCAGGCCTGACGGCCCGGCGAAGGGCCGGAGCTAGGGTTAGGGTTAGGCCCCCGGTGAGGCTGAGGCTCGAGGTCGGGGTCCGGACACGGTGGGGGGGCGTGTGCGGCGTAGGGCGCGGCATGCCGTGAGGCTAGGCCTCAGGCTTCAGGCCTGGCGGCCCGCGAAGGGCCGGAGCTACGGTTATGGTTAGGCCCCCGGTGAGGCTGAGGCTCGAGGTCGGGGTCCGGACACGTGTGGGGGGGCGTGTGCGGCGTAGGGCGCGGCATGCCGTGAGGCTAGGCCTCAGGCTTCAGGCCTGGCGGCCCGGCGAGGGCCGGAGCTAGGGTTAGGGTTAGGCCCCCCGTGAGGCTGAGGCTCGAGGTCGGGGTCCGGACACGTGTGGGGGGGGCGTGTGTGCGGCGTAGGGCGCGGCATGCCGTGAGGTTAGGCCTCAGGCTCAGGCCTGGCGGCCCGGCGAAGGGCCGGAGCTAGGGTTAGGGTTAGGCCCCCGGTGAGGCTGAGGCTCGAGGTCGGGGTCCGGACACGTGTGGGGGGGCGTGTGCGGCGTAGGCGCGGCATGCCGTGAGGCTAGGCCTCAGGCTTCAGGCCTGGCGGCCCGGCGAAGGCCGGAGCTAGGGTTAGGGTTAGGCCCCCGGTGAGGCTGAGGCTCGAGGTCGGGGTCCCGACACGTGTGGGGGGGGCGTGTGCGGCGTAGGGCGCGGCATGCCGTGAGGCTAGGCCTCAGGCTTCAGGCCTGGCGGCCCGGTGAAGGGCCGGAGCTAGGGTTAGGGTTAGGCCCCCGGTGAGGCTGAGGCTCGAGGTCGGGGGTCCGGACACGTGTGGGGGGCGTGTGCGCGTAGCGCGCGGCATGCCGTGAGGCTAGGCCTCAGGCTTCAGGCCTGGCGGCCCGGCGAAGGGCCGGAGCTAGGGTTTAGGGTTAGGCCCCCGGTGAGGCTGAGGCTCGAGGTCGGGGTCCCGGACACGTGTGGGGGGGCGTGTGCGGCGTAGGGCGCGTCATGCCGTGAGGCTAGGCCTCAGGCTTCAGGCCTGGCGGCCCGGCGAAGGGCCGGAGCTTAGGGTTAGGGTAGGCCCCCGTGAGGCTGAGGCTCGAGGTCGGAGTCCGGACACGTGTGGGGGGGCGTGTGCGGCGTAGGGCGCGGCATGCAGTGAGGCTAGGCCTCAGGCTTCAGGCCTGGCGGCCCGGCGAAGGGCCAAAGCTAGGGTTAGGGTTAGGCCCCCCGTGAGGCTGAGGCTCGAGGTCGGGGTCCGGACACGTGTGGGGGGGGCGTGTGCGGCGTAGGGCGCGGCATGCCGTGAGGCTAGGCCTCAGGCTTCAGACCTGGCGGCCCGGCGAAGGGCCGGAGCTAGGGTTAGGGTTAGGCCCCCGGTGAGGCTGAGCCTCGATGTCGGGGTCCGGACACGTGTGGGGGGGCGTGTGCGGCGTAGGGCGCGGCATGCCGTGAGGCTAGGCCTCAGGCTTCAGGGCCTGGCGGCCCGGCGAAGGGCCGGAGCTAGGGTTAGGGTTAGGCCCCCGGTGAGGCTGGAGGCTCGAGGTCGGGGTCCGGACACGTGTGGGGGGGCGTGTGCGGCGTAGGGCGCGCATGCCGTGAGGCTAGGCCTCAGGCTTCAGGCCTGGTGGCCCGGCGAAGGGCCGGAGCTAGGGTTAGGGTTAGGCCCCCCGGTGGAGGCTGAGGCTCGAGGTCGGGGTCCGGACACGTGTGGGGGGGCGTGTGCGGCGTAGGGCGCGGCCATGCCGTGAGGCTAGGCCTCAGGCTTCAGGCCTGGCGGCCCGGCGAAGGGCCGGAGCTAGGGTTAGGGTTGGCCCCCCGTGAGGCTGAGGCTCGAGGTCGGGGTCCGGACACGTGTGGGGGGGCGTGTGCGGCGTAGGGCGCGGCGATGCCGTGAGGCTAGGCCTCTAGGCTTCAGGCCTGGCGGCCCGGCGAAGGGCCAAAGCTAGGGTTAGGGTTAGGCCCCCCGTGAGGCTGAGGCTCGAGGTCGGAGTCGGACACGTGTGGGGGGGCGTGTGCGGCGTAGG